>NC_059388.1:32255722-32283222 GCF_019703515.2 Myxocyprinus asiaticus | reverse complement strand
TCTATAACAGCTCAAGTACATCTGATGAACTAAGAATATGAATATGAAATATCTCGTTATACTGTTTTTTTTATTGTCACAGTCCTCTTTGTCTGACTCACTAGGTGGTTTGTACGGCACTATTCGTTGTAAAGCTTTTAAAACAATACGTATTGTGAAAAGCACTGTACACATAAACATGGACTTACTGTAACAGCGGTTTAGGACTCACTAATTTAATGATGCTGAATGTTTCAGGACTGTAGTGTTTTTCAAGGTCTGTATGTGTCTCGTTTGATATCCAATTCATTTGCTTCGGTGCTCAGGGTGGTTTCTAGGTGGCTACTTTTTGGCTAAAGTCTCAACTCATGCAATACAACAAGCACACTATTTTCACCCACAATAGTGTTTTAGCCAAGTTAACATCTCACGTCACTCTATGAGGATTTTTTCAACATATGCATCGTTTTGTGTTGCGTTTGGGGTTGTTTTAATCTGGATAACCTGCTGTAAGTAGAGAGATGCCATGTTTCATGATAGGGCTGTCATGAATACAAAATTTGGCTGATGATTAATTGTCAAAAATAATTGTGATTATGATGCTTAATTGAGAGAAATAATTGTGATTATGATGATTAATTGTCAAAAATAATTGTGATTATGACGATTAATTGACAAATAATTGCGATTATGATGATTAATTGACAGAAATAATTGCGATTATGATGATTAATTGTCAAACATAATTGTGATTACAATGATTAATTGACAAATAATTGTGATTATGACGATTAATTGTCAAAATTATTGTGATTATGACGATTAATTGTCAAAAATTATTGCGATTATGACGATTAATTGTCAAAAATAATTGCGATTATGATGATTAATTGACAGAAGTAATTGCGATTATGATGATTAATTGACAGAAATAATTGCGATTATGATGATTCATTGTCAAAAATAATTGCGATTATGACGATTCATTGTCAAAAATAATTGCGATTATGACGATTCATTGTTAAAAATAATTGTGATTATGACGATTCATTGTCAAAAATAATTGCGATTATGACGATTCATTGTTAAAAATAATTGTGATTATGACGATTAATTGTTAAAAATAATTGCAATTATGACGATTAATTGTCAAAAAATTTTGTGATTACGATGATTAATTGACAAATAATTGTGATTATGACGATTAATTGAAAAAAATAATTGCGATTATAACAATTAATTGACAGAAATAATTGCGATTATGACGATTAATTGTCAAAAATAATTGCGATTATGACGATTAATTGTCTCTTTTAGGGCTTTCATTATTTAATGTCATATAAATTGTCATATTTCTCAAAGTGCATGTGTGCTTCATACACCTTAAAAGTCTTTTTTTACATATTTAAGTTCAAATATATATATATATATATATATATATATATATATATATATATATATATATATATATATATAGAGATATATATATATATATATATATATATATATATATAAAGATATATATATATATATATATATATATATATATATAAAGGGATATATGATTTCCTTTTCAGACTTTAAAACTATATGAGAACATGAAAAATCATGTTTTAAATATAAAAATATTTAGAAATACTTGAAATATGTCTCTCTTTTCAGTCAACATTAGTTTTGGTCAATTTTACAATAATTACAATGTTGTTTTTAGAACTCATTAAAATATTTCAAATAAAAATTATATAATATATATAATATAATGATACCTATTTCATGAAGTAATAAGTGAAAACACAACAATGATCGCCCCTAAGTAGCATACTTATGTTTTTGTCACATTTCTGCTTATTACCTTATGAAATATTAACAGAATATGGCAAAATGGCATATCGTTTCTTATAGCAGAAGATCCCGATTCAAAAAAATAGTTTGAAAGCACTAGTTTTTAAACAGTTTAAATAATGTGATGCTTGAAACATCCTGACAACATGAGAAGCCGCAAACAGTCAGAGATTCTCTGCTGCAAGCAAATAAACCAAAACAAATTGGTGGCAAAAACATCGTCTGTAATTCCACTATCGTCACGGTAATAATTTACATTTTCCCAATTATTGGCCAGTAATAGATCAGTCACCGATATATCTTGCACCCCTGATATAATCTTAAAGTTTGAGGCTGCCACTCATTGTAGGAATGTGTAATAATTCAAAGGTTGCAGTGAACTAAATACATTTGGAGGGCGGGGTTTTGGAAAGAGGGGGTGTGGCTAATCAACGGCTAAGTCACTTACAGCACCTTTAAAGAGTCCATATGTTCATACATTAGTCCTGTTGTTAGTATTTGACATATGAGTGTTGACAACAACAGTTTAAACCTTAATTTTGTTTTTGTAAGAGTAATAATGTACGTTAATGTGTGGATCAATTTCATCATCAGGCATTTACTGACATGTTTGTTCATATAATCTCTCTTTAAAGAGTCACAGAGCAGGTGTGAATTCAAGAAAAGAGTTCTTGACTTTTACTGAAGTCATGTTGAAGGTCTGTGTGTTTGTTTTAAGGCCGAGAGATGAGAACTGCAAAAGCAAGATCTAGAGTTTCCCACCGAAGGAAAAAGACACCTTTGAGTACACCTGGAGTGTGAAAAACAGAGGTCTGAACTAATGACAATCATATGGACGTGCGGTGTCTCACGCGACCCATCATACTTTTTGTTTTTTTTTGTTATTTTAGTGCCATTATGCACAGCAGAGTGAATGACAACTGCGTATATGTGCGCTTCATGGTGTAACTCATCAGATGTCCAGGGGAAGGCGGCTTGCTGCTGCTCGCAAACGGCGTTTTTTGAGGAGACAGCTGACTGCAAGGAATTCATTTGCATCTTTGTTTACACTGCACGCTTACTCACGCTCGTATCCAAGGTGAAGTTATCGCCACTGTCATCTCCTATTATATCCTATATTTATAACCTATAATAGTATTTATATATAGTATTTATTGAAAATGTAAAAATGCAGAAAGTTTTTTGTGAGGGTTAGGTTTAGGGGTAGGGTTAGGGTTAGGGGATAGAATCTATAGTTCATACAGTATAAAAATCATTATGTCTATGAAGAGTCCTCATAATGATAGCTGCACCAACATGTGTGTGTGTGTGTGTGTGTGTGTGTGTGTGTGTGTGTGTGTGTGTGTGTGTGTGTGTGTACATGTTTATACTACATTGTGGGCACCAAATGTCCCCACAAGGATAGTAAAACCTGAGATCACCTACATTGTGGGGACCAGTCAGCGGTCCCCACGAGGGAAATGGCTTATTAAACATACTAAATGATGTTTTTTTGAAAATGTAAAAATGCAAAAAGGTTTCTATGAGGGTTAGGTTTAGGGGTAGGGGTAGGGGTAGGGGATAGAAATTATCGTTAGATCTGTATAAAATTCAAAAAATGCATGGAAGTCTATGGAGAGTCCCCACAATGATATAAAAACATAGTGTGTGTGTGTGTGTGTGTGTGTGTGTGTGTGTGTGTGACAAGCTCAACCTCATCTGGACTTTCAATGTGGATCAATATGGATCTTTAGGAAATAACATTATAGACATCCGAGAAAAGCTCAGATTTCATTGTACTTCGTACATATTCGTGCACCATGGCATTTGTATGGTTCTCCAGGGTGATTTAAAGAATACTGTGATACTGTACACCATGTTTTGGACATGTAGCACAGTAATACCATGGTATTCTAGTACCTTGTAAATACAATGGTATATGAATATGGTAATCAATCAGTAGTCAATATACAATGTTATTTCCATCTTTCAAGGATTATTGCGTGTTATTGAGGGCTTGAAAGGGCTTCGTTATTTATTTCAGCCACTCTCATTTCATCTTTCTTTCTCATTATAAATGCACACGTCATCATGTTGACTGTCACTGTTCAGACACGCGTCACGTGACCTGCTGTAATAATGTAAATCCACCAGCCAAAGTGACCCAGATGAGACAAACCCGCTTACAGCATCAAAGCCCGGATAAATATAGAACCCTAACTCCACTCTATTCTATTCTACTCTATTCTATTCTATTCTATTCTATTCTATCAGCCCACGGGATGAGATAGGACAGTTAACAGGGAGGAGATGCTGAAAATGGACAGACAGGTGCTGATGCGGGCCGTCAATATTTGATTTACAACGTCTTATATAAATTGTCCAAATATTAGCACGCTTAATAAATAAAGAAAAACACAAATCGTCATTTTCGTCACGGTAACACCTCTGTGATGGACATTCCTATAATAGAATGATGTGCCCGTTCAGCATCATTCTCACACAGTTGGATCATAATAAAACTTGTCATACCGTTACGATTTCATATCACTTCTTTTGTAAAATCCCGCTTACCTGCAGATAATGTACCGGTATCAGTGCTGTCTGTCTCTCTGACCTTCAGTTGCTGCTGCAGACGCGCGTTTGAATCACTCGCTGTGTGGACGGTGCTGGTGACGTCACTCGGGTTTCACGGTGAAGGCTTGGCTCATGAATATTAATGACGTAGACGGTCGTTCGTCCAGTGGTCCTACCTGATTGGCTGAGAAGCAGGCGTTGAAAAGTGGGCGCTGGTCAGCTGTTGAAAGCTCATCTTATGAATATCAATTAGGTCGTCGCGTAACGTAATTAATATTAATGAGATGCGCGACTAGACTGCCAGCAGGACTCTCACGCGCTCCATTCAATCAGGTGAACGTTTAACTACATTTATTTTCCTCAGATATAATCTGACGTCGTTTGAAATAATAAAATCCAAGATTTACTTCGCTTCATTTGCTGTAAAAACCGAAGACTGGTTGGAACATTTTACAAAATAAAAAAACATAATTTTTGGGCATCATAGGCACAAAAAGCAGCAGCACAATCTTCTATTATTAGTTAGTGTTACAGCCACCTGAGGGCAGTGTGTCACTAGATTAAAGTGTGTGTGTGTGTGTGCGTGTTTGTTTTTGTGTTTCATCTTAAAGGGACAGTTCACCCAAAAATTAAAATTATCTCATCATTTACTCATCCTCATGCCATCCCTTTCTTCTGCAGAACACAAATGAAGATTTTTAGAAGAATATTTCAGCTCTGTAGGTCCATACAATGCAAGTGAATGGTGACCAGAACTTTAAAGCTCCAAAAAGCACATAAAGGCAGCATAAAAGTAATCCAGTGGTTTAATCCATGTCTTCAGAAGTGATATGATAGATGTGGGTGAGAAACAGAACAATATTTAAGTCCTCTTTTACTATAAATCTCCACTTTCACACTCTTTCACATTTTAAAAGTTGAACTGATAAATTAACATGAATTTGAGAATGTCTTCGTATGAATTGGCATGTGTCTCTTTTTCTTTAATGACAGCATGCACGGGAGCTGACATAAACAAAACTTGATGATTACATCTGTACAAAGGAGTTAACATGATCATTGTTACAAATGTACTTACATTTGGTCTGTTGCAAAGAAATAATGCCAAAAATATCTACTTGCCATTTTATGTCATAACATTTGTTTTGAATTTTATTTTGACCAAATCCTAAAACTTCCTGTTTGTTTCTGGGTTTGAATTCGATTTTGAATCCCAGATTTTCACATCTCTGATTTGAAAGCACAAATGTTTTACAGGGAGCTGAGTGACAGAGAGAGAGAAGCGTTTGTGCTGGAGATGAACATCAGAAGGTATGTGTGATATTAACTCACTTCATAACAGTTCATAAATGATCTGTTAGTCAAAGCTGTGAGTCTTTGTCTAAAGTGGTGATGAGATGCAAAATCTATGATTGATCGCTTTACATGTCAGTCTGACAGTCTCTTCCTGTCTAAGTGGGCGGGGTCAGAATAAACAGCAGAATGGACCAGACTTAATGCTGATAGTCTAAAGTCCAGACTAGACTTGCTCTGGCTGCTTTGTCTCAATATTGTCTTTTCCTCCAGATGGCATTATTGAGCTTATTTTACTACAGTCTGCTTATACACTGAATTTGATTTCATTTGCATGGCTTTTTGTTTGAACATAAAGTACAAATACTGTGTGTTGGTGAATCTGGGCCATAGCTAGACCGGGGCTAGTTGTCATGCTTTTCACTCCAGTGACTATTTCTCATGGTAGTTTTATTTTTGAAAGTCTTGGCTACAAAAAACAAACAAACCAAAAACAATTTGAATGTTTTTACCATTAATGGCCAGGAATAAAGATTCAGTTCATTGAGCGCATGTTGACTTTTGTCACAAACCTGCTCCAATAGCGGGGCATGATTGTCACACTATACGGGGTAAGTTGTCACAGTGGAACTTGCAAAATAAACCATTGTGGAGTGCAGCCTGTTAAATTTAAATCACAAAAGCATTAAACTTTCATTAAACAACAAAAATGGAAAAGGTAACATGCATTGTTTTGACCGACAAATACTGAAGGTATAAATGTATGACTTTTTTTATTCTCGCCTTTTCTCCCCAATTTGGAATGCCCAATTCCCAATGCGTTCTAAGCCCTCGTGGTGGCGTAGTGACTCGCCTCAATCCGGGTGGCGGAGGACGAATCTCAGTTGCCTCCGCTTCTGAGACCGTCAATCCGCTCATCTTATCACGTGGCTTGTTGAGCGCGTTACCATGGAGACATAGCGCGTGTGGAGGCTTCACGCTATTCTCCATGGCATCCACGCACCCCACCGAGAGCAAACCACATTATAGCGACCACGAGGAGGTTACCCCATGTGACTCTACCCTCCCTAGCAACAGGGTCAATTTGGTTGCTTAGGAGACCTGGCTGGAGTCACTCAGCACGCCCTGGATTTGAACTCGTGACTCTAGGTGTGGTAGCCAGCGTCAATACTCACTGAGATACCCAGGCCCCAAATGTATGACATTTAAAAAAATGTGACAGGCTGCCCCGATAAAAGTGTGACAAAATGCCCCGAACTGACTTTCATAATGATTCCTTTGTCCTAAGAACACATTTAAACCTTTAGTTTAAACCTAGTTCAAAATCTGCCTTTATAACATAGCTGACCATTGTCTGAATGTATGCCAGTGTTGTTTGAATATGTTTCTTTGTTTAACCAAGAGCGATAACAAAAATAAACAAATATGATGGTGGTCGGATTCACAACAATCACACCTAATTTCAAGTAGATGTTTGAAACCAACATACAAAACTACAGCTAGAGACTTTTGACTCCAAACCTTATTGTTACTGAGATCCTTCCCCGTGTGACAACTAGCCCCGGTCTCTCCTATATATGAATGGTTGAGTCTCTGCAACAGAACTGCAGTTTTATGAGAATATCTTTTGTTGTTTGTTACTTGCATGGAAGTTTACTCTGCGTTTGAGGTTTTTCATTGCCTAAAATGATTATTTTAATCAGTGTCAGAGCTGTTGGAAGAACTCTTAACCACTGTGACTGAGATACATAGTGTCTAGTAGAGCTTTTAATATGACGGAGCTCCTTGACAAAGATTTTCACGTTCCAAAACATTGTTTTATCTGTTGTCATTGCTGTTTATCAGCATATAGAAAGATATTGAGGAAGGGCCCGCTGATCATAGACACAACAAAATAGATGGACAAAGATATTTCTCCACATTACAACTGTGTGATAGTGTAAAAGAAGAATTATATCTTACCGTTATTGTGAGGTGAAACTGAGGATCCACTCTGACAGTGTCACTCAGTTACGGAGCCTCTTAGAGGACAGGGCGGGATTTTTTTCTTAAAAGAGTTTTGTGTTCCATTTGCTATAAATTTACCATAGTTTTACTACAGTAACCATTTTTAACATTGATAGTCGTAGTAAAACCATAATAATAATACAGGAAAGAGAAAACATAAAATGTTGTGGGTTTTTATGGTTTTACTGTAGAAATATCATAGTTTAACTATAGTTTTACTGTAGTAATATTGTAGTAACTATGAAAAGTAAGACCGTCGGGACATTTTTGTCTTTTTCATTTTTGTTTTTTCGATCATTTCGGCTGTGTTAATGCCAACGGCATAAATTTAGCCAAAGGTGTGTACAGTATTTTTGGGGGGAATTTTGATAGTTCAACCTCAGTCCTATAATACATCTGTAATACACTGTGTACACAAAATAGTTACACTCAGGACCATCAGGACAAAAATGGCGCCATTTTTCTCATGTTTAGCCTATGGAGCAAATACATGCTTTTTACCTGTTTTCTATTTGCTGTATTATAGAGCACTGCAGGACAACTGAATAAATGATGCAGATAAAATTGTGTGTGTGTGTGTTGGTATGGATGTCAGAGTGTGTGTGTGTGTGTGTGTGTGTGTGTGTGTGTGTGTGTGTGTGTGTGTAAAAAAACAACAGTGGCATTATATAAACAAACTGGCATTTAAAGGGTTAAAATCCTGAAAATGAATGACTATTTGGTAATTATGATCAGGACTGATGTGGGTTAAAAAAATTAACTCACTGAAAGTGGAAAATAATATTAATATATAATATTATTATGGCAGTTTTTTGACGTGGACATTTTTGTCTTCTAAGGACCTCTGAGTAACTTATTTAAATTGACGCACAAGGGCGAAACCATGTTAGGGTTAACCCATCTATACGTAGATACCTTATGAGCATCTGTTCCTATGGACCGCAATACGTCGGTCAACACATGAATGTTAATGGACAGATACGGTCTGCAAAAATATATTGTCTTTGACAGCCAACTTTGAGATTATCTGATTTTCCATAAACATTGGGCAATATTTTAGATGATATAAAAAAAATATCCTGACTTCTAAAACGTTTTTTTTTTTTTTTTCCCATAGTAAACTACAAATGAAGTCCTTTACAAATGAATATATCATGGTGAACATACTGGAAATTAGCACCCAGTCATCAATTCATCACATGATGAACTGTTTCCACACAAAAGCAGTTTATGAAGCGGTCTGAGGCTTCTTCTCCATTCACTTACATTCAAACAGATCTCCTCATTAGTGCCGCGGTTGACATATCTGAACCAGACGAATGAGGCATCTATGTACAATATGTATATCTATGGTGTTTAGAATTTTCTGACGGAAAAAATCTAATTTGGATTATTAATGAAAACTGGGACAGATAATGGACAATTTTGCATTGTGTCACCGCAATAATATGAAAAGAATTCTAGTTTTGATTAAACAACCGGTTACCCCCAAAGTCACATTTTTTGTTCCGTATGGGGGATCCGTTAAGCTCCCACTCATCGATTCACTGGTCAGTGTGGGTTTGAACTGGAAAACTGTGAGGATGAGGGAGGAGCGAGTGTAGGCCGTGGACAGCACGCTTCATCAACATTCTGTGTGTGTGTGTGTGTGTGTGTGTGTGTGTGTGACAGAGAGAGAGAGCTGGGTTTGGTGTTGAACCATGAAACACACACACACACACACACACACACACACACACACACATACCTCATTGCCTACCTCCAAGACAAGGTGGGTGGGATAAGAGTGATCCAGCAGCTGTGTTTTACCACACACACAAACACACACACTCATTAACCTTTTGCTATTTTTAAATGTTTTTGCCACCTCTCACAACAGCAGTCTCTCAAACAGACAAACAGCAGTTTGTGGCGGGTGTGACGGGGGGTGGACGGGGTGGACGGGAGACCGCAGGGGTTCAAGCTTTTACACCCCACTGCTGTGATGAAGACAGACTTCTCCTGAGATCTGCAGACATCTTGAGACCTTTTGTTAGTTTGTCCCTTCAGCTGCACCATCCTCCACTATTCTCATATTTGCTTTTTTCCTCACTGAGGAGTTAGAAAAAGACACACTACACATTTTGCCATATATAATGTATAAGAAATAGTTAGAACTTTGTGGTAAGCTTTAAAACAACTTCATAATTTTAATGGAAAAATAATGTAAAATTCTACCGTAAAAAACTGTTAACTAGTTAACCTTACCATGTATGCATGGTGCAAAATAGTATTTTATTTTACAAGACAATATGTGTACTTTTACGGTAAACTATTGTTTAAATTACGGTGGAAAACAATAACTTGGCTTTACCAGAAGGCATTTGATTATATTTGACCTCCTGAGACCCGAGTGTGATTGCTGTGAGCATTTTCCATTCCTCTTTTTGATTTGTAACAAGATAGAGACTGAAATGAACAGTGATTAAAGGAATAGTTCACCAAAAAAAATAAAATAAAAAAAAAAGTACATTTTGTCATTATTTTCTCCAAACCTGTATGATGACTTTCTTTCATGGAACACAAAAGGAATCATTTTAAAGGTCTTCATGATGCTTTTTGTTTTGTAATGAAATTGACTAAGGACAGACATATACCATGAAACTCACAGTATAAGTAATTGATCTCATGAGTCATTTTGGGTGAACTATACCTTTAAGATGAGAGATTATTCATTCACAAATACCTCACTGACCCGACTGCTGAAAAACTTGACTACAGCTAAATGTTTGATGTGTAGTGTGATGTTGTCACCACATCTATATAAGATACCAGGCCACACGCACATCATTCATGATGGAAAATTCATTCAGTTCTATCTTTAATCACTCCTGCTATTTTCATTAAACCTGGTACTAGTTATTAGAATGAATCATTTTGGTTAAATGCAAATGTGAGATAAAGTAATGTGTCAGAACCATGTGAAATGGTGCACGGTTTGAGTTATGATCCAGTACTGATTTCTTGCATTATTACAGTCCATATTCCCATGTCTCCTCTTGTGCTGGATCATGTACATGACGGCTGAGATCCAGGAATAATCTGCCATCAGCCAAACTTCTGCACCTCTGGCGTCAGACATACTTAAAACTGCAGATCTGTCAGACTTGACACGGGGTTTAAACATACTTCCTCCACCGATTCTCACCAGACTGATATTGACTGGAATGCTATCTTGACTTGAGCTGCATGACTGCCATCTCTCAGGGAAGAAGTTAGAATGGGGCTTTTAGTTGAATTCTTGGATTTGCTCACAAAGCTACACAAGGTAAAAGAAAATATGACCCAGACTACATTAAATACAGTACATGTTATGTTTGGTACTGTGTTGGGTCACCACGTGAATTCCAAAGTACAATTTGAGTCCCTGAGCAAAACCACAACCACTATTTGAAATATTTATCCAGTTAGCATTCTAATGAGACTTTGATCAAATCGACCAATGCTATTGATATATCCACCCATTGTGGTGTGGACTGTGGTTCAAAATAGAGGTAAACCGATATATCGGTTTTACCGATTAATCGGTACTTTTTGGAACTACCGGTTTTATATATATATATATATATATATATATATATATACACAAAACTCTTCATCTGGTGAATATATAGGCTATAAAAAGCTTCATTTGGTAAATACTTACATATAGAGCCAAGTCCCTGGTGTATTTTAGGCTTGTTTATAGTTAAAATTCCAGTGTTACGCACCAAATCTTGATATTTTCAGGTTATTATTGGGACTTTGGTTGCATACTAAACTGCTTTTGGGATTTTATTCATGTTGGACTCTTGTAGTCTCAATATCTGTGCCCGTCATAGTAAGGAAAGACTAAGAATTGTATTTTTTTACCGATTAATCGGTTATCGGCCTTTTCTACCACCTTGCTTATGTGTATCGGCAAAATCCACTATCAGTCGACTGCTAGTTCAAAACATTTTTCTCAAAACAATGGAGTGCAACAGTCTGATTCTGGGAGTAAATGTCCCATTCATATTCTCTGGTGAAGAACTACACTACCCATAATCCTGATGAGAAAGATCCACCAATCAGAGAAATCACGCCAAGCAAAGTGCGGCAAAAGAGCTCTGCAGCAACCGCCTGCAAACTAATTATACACTGAGCACTTTATTAGGAACACCTGTACACCTACTTATTCATGCCATTATATAATCAGCCAATCGTGTGGCAGCAGTGCAATGCATAAAATCATGCAGATACGGGTCAGGAGCTTCAGTTAATCAAAACGATCAATGCTATTGATCTATCCAGCCATTCTTTGATCCCTAGTCAATGATAGTACGGGGTTTCCTCTGGAGCCCATACACTACTGTGGGTGCCGCTGGATTTCGGACTTCGCTCAGAATGCTTTCCCATGCTTTTCGATCCATGGCAATGGTCTTGGCATCACAGAGGGCGGATCGCCGGCTTTTCAGGTCTTCTTCAATTTGTTTTGACCATGTCTTCTTGGGCGCTGCTCTTTGAACTTTCCACTCTGTTGGACGTTTTCACTAGAGAAGCTGGTACGGTGTCCTGGAGATGCTCATTCTGCAGATGTGCCCAAACCATCTCAGTCTTCTTAGTTGGATCGCTTCCTCGGCCGTTGGCTTGTGGTCACATCTTATTCGGATGGCTTAATTTCAGATGCAGTCGCGGAAGGAGATACTAAGGATCTGCCACAGGCGTCACATTTGGAAGACCTCAAGCTTGTTTAGGTCCTGCTTCAGTAGAGTCCATGTTTCTGACCCGTATAGGAGAATTGGCAGGATCAGCTTCCGGAAAAGACGTATTTTGTTCTTAACAGAGATGTTAGCCCTTTTCCATCGGCACCACTTGAGCGAAACGAATGCCGCGGTTGCTTGTCCGATTCTGCCGGGGACATCAGTTATGCCACTTTCTTCTTCTGCACCATGGATCCTAGGTACTTGAATTCCTGAACCTGTTCGATCGGGGCTCTGTCAAGGTGGACATTGGCCATGACCCATCCGTTGTCAAAACTTTGATCTTGTCTGCGTTGATTTTGAGGCCATATGGCTCAGCAATGTGGGCAATGCTAGAAAGAATGTCAGTAGCTTCGGTGTCAGCCAGCCATTATGGTGTGTGATCGCGGTTCGAAACATTTTCTCAAAACAATAGAGCACAACAGTCTGATTCTGGAAGTACAAATTCTTTTCATATTCTCCATAGGCGAACTGACTATTCAGAATAACTTATAAACTTTTAAAGACAGATCTACCGTGAGATCTGCAGTTGTTAATCGATGGTATATGCACCTGTTGTTTGAACTTAACTTTTAAAAATGGTGTTTAATAGTGGAATTCCTGTTAAAGAACTACACTACCCATAATCCTTCAGAGAAAGATCCACCAATCAGAGCACTGCGGCAAGCAAAGTGCAACAAATGAGCTCTGCAGCGACTGCCAAGTCCCAAGAATAACGCAATCGAGTTGCTGTCAAACTACTGAATATTTTGCTATAAAATTAAAATATATTGTTTCTATATTAAGTCATTACTTTTATATTTGTGCACTGTTTTTAATTTGATTACATCATTCGCAGTGCTTTATAGGATAGTATTTCATTCCCTCATTAAAGACGTTAAGTCTTTGTATCTTTGTCTGATTTTCAAACACTTTTTCAATTAAAGTTGGGTTGGTTTTGTTCATGGTTTAAATTATTTTTCTATCAAGGAGTTTATGAAATCCCAGTGGAGAAAATGAATGGGAAAAATACTTCCGGAACAAAGATGTCTGAAAGAGTGAAAGGTTGCACTCTATATCCATACAGGCAAAACAAGATAAATCATTACTAGTTTGTGCATGTGGCAGGGAGGAGGGCTGGGCCGGGTCATGATGCTGCACACCCGGCCCCTAATCAGGCTAATCAAGCCCTTGTGCGGGATAAAGGCGACCAGAGGCGGCAGTTCCAGAGAGAGAGAGTCACAGGCAGCTGCCCTGCATGTGTTTATGTTTGTGTCTTTTTGTTTTATTAAAAGATTATTTATATTGTCATGCCGGTTATCACCTCCTCCTTTCCATTGAACTTTGTTACACTGGTGCCGAAACCCAGGAAGGAGGAGGGATGCGCCATAGTAGAGTCTTCGCCACTACCATCCACCCCAACGGAGCAGCCTCAGCCATCCGCTGGGGGACGGAGGATCCCGGCCACCTGAGAGCGGAGGAACGGCTGCCAACCGCGAGGGGAGGAGGGGCTCCTAGCCAGGGGCAGAGGAGACCCCTACCGGCCGCTAAAATGTGTCGGGGTCAAGAGAGGACCGCTGACCGCGAGCGGGGTGGGGCTCCTGGCAGACTCCTGGGGCGCCTGGAGCAGGAGAACCGCTGCCAGGGGCAGGGGAGACACCTACCGTCCATCAAAAACACGGCAGGGCGTTCTGTCCACCAGGGGCTGGAGGACTGCCTCCGATCCGCCTGGGGAGACATGGCTGTCTTCCACTAGAGGGTGGAGGAGTGGCCGAGGACCAGGATACGGCGTATCAGAGAACCGGCGAGTACGTTTTTTTCTCTCTTTCCCGCTGTCGCTCCGTGTTGGCCTTTCCCTCTCGTTTTTTTTGTTGTTGTTGTTTTTTCCCCTCCCTTTTTCACCCTCCCCGGTCTGAAGAGGCAGGGATGACCTGCCGGCAGGTGGTGCCGGAAGGGCATGCATCTCATTTAAAAAACAGTCAATAGTTTTTGCCCCCAGTTGCTTAACAATTAATCATTTGTTTAGCCGTACAAGTGCACTAATTAATGCTAGATGTTGTGCCTCTGCAATATTAATTATGAATGATGGGATTTGAGACCACAAATACAGATAGTCCAAAATAAAATAGAAAAATCATTTTAAATTAATTATTTCAAATTGAGTTCTTTAATTAAGCTCAATCGACAGCATTTGTGGCATAAAAAAATCGAATACATTTTTTTGACTCTTTCTTCCTTTTCTTTAAAAAAGCACAAATGTGTGTTCCAATGAGACACTTACAATGGAAGTCAATGGGGCCAATCTGTAAACATTAAAATACTCACTGTTTCAGTATGTGTGTTAACACTTACTTATGAAACAGCAATCAGCCTCAAACTGGACCTGTGAAGAAGGCTTCATGTGTGTAAAATAGACAGGTTTCCATAAACCTGTTGTCAATCTGGTTTTGTGTACCCAGATGGAATAACTGGTCAAAGTGTTGTTTGCATTCCTTTGACTCATGGCTGCGAGGACCAAACTCAATGATTCAGTGTGTAATTCATTAATTATAAGAGGCATGTATGATAACCGCGAGTGTGTGCCATACACTGCTCTCATTATGAGGTGAGTGAAAGACTCACAGAGTTTGTTTAGTTTTTGGGGTCTCGGGTCTGTTATGAGTTTTGGCCACACATCGCACACAAACACATCCCACTTCTCTCGTCTCTCAGCTGCATGGTCAGTCTGTTCAGTGCTGCAATGATGTCTTGATGCATAACTGTAACAGATGCAAAGAAACAGGAACATGTTGACGTTTGATGTAGCTCTTTAAGTTGACATTAAAATGAAAAAATACAGTACATTTATACTAAATATAAACTAATAAAAGTAAGATAAGTCCTTATGTCTGCAATATCACTTAGCTGAAAAGTGAGCACAATCCTTAGACTGATGCTTTCACTGAATCTTTCATCAGTTCCAGAATACCCAGAATTCCATGTGCATTTACAAACCACAGATACCTGCATATCTGCAGTCAACACACACGCAGGAGGAATGTCTGCGGGGCAGATGCAACAGAATTCGGTCTCTCTTCCACACAGAATCAGCCCTTCTTTACACGCTCGCTGCAGTATTTGTGTGTAAACACTGTCTGCCTGCCGTCACCTGTAAAACACACGTCCTGTTCCGACATACCAGCCCCTCCACTCATGTTTGTACTGGCTCACAGGACCCATCAGAGCAGAGCATGCTGGGAAGACAATTTTTTTCACTGGTGGTTTCTATTTTGAGTATAATGACTGGCACCTGGCCACAGACCCCAAGACTCACTCCTGAATACTGTACTGGGACATTTTGGGTCTCGATTTTCCTGAGATTATTTATGTTTAATATGTAGGATGGTTCATATAGTCCTGGAGTGCATTAAGGTAAACGGATTTGACGTGCTGTCCATAACTCGAGGGGCTCGAGCACAGGACTGGACTGGACAACCCCCCCCAAACACACACACACACACACACACACACGGACTATCTCACTAAAGAAATAAAAAGAATGACAATTTTGAAATGATAATTGGTGTCGGCATTATAAAATATAAAGAAGAAGATTATTTGTTACCAGTGCGAGGGAAGCAGGTGCTTTTATATCCATGTGATTGGCAGGCCTTGTTCATAGCTCCTCCCAAATTTATGTTTTGAACTTTGAACAAATATTTTAGTAAGTAAACATCCACATAGAGAATGAGAATGTTATGAACAGTGTTCTTAGGTGCAGAAGGCATGCACAGAAAGAAAGAAAGAAAGAAAGAAAGAAAGAAAGAAAGAAAGAAAGAAATGATGAATGAATGAATGAATGAATGAAGCAAACAAACATACAAACAAGGAAAGCAGGAAGGAAAGAAAAAGAGAGAGGATAATAGATAGAAAAAAGAAAGAAAGAAAGAATGAATGAATGAATGAAATAATGAACGAATGAATGAATGAATGAAACAAACATACAAACCAGGAAAGAAGGAAGGAAAGAAAAAGAGAGAGAGGATAATAGAAAGAAAGAAAAATAAAAAAGAATGAATGAATGAATGAATGAATGAACGAACGAACGAACGAACGAACGAACGGACGAATGAATGAATGAAACAAACATACAAACAAGGAAAGAAGGAAGGAAAGAAAAAGAGAGAGGATAATAGAAAGAAAAAAGAAAGAAAGAAAAAAGAAAGAATGAATGAATGAATGAATGAACGAACGAATGAATGAACGAATGAATGAATGAATGAAACAAACATACAAACAAGGAAAGAAGGAAGGAAAGAAAAAGAGAGAGGATAATATATAGAAAAAAGTAAGAAAGAATGAATGAATGAAATAATGAACGAATGAATGAATGAATGAAACAAACATACAAACCAGGAAAGAAGGAAGGAAAGAAAAAGAGAGAGGATAATAGAAAGAAAAAAGAAAGAAAGAAAAAAGAAAGAATGAATGAATGAATGAATGAATGAACGAATGAATGAACGAATGAATGAATGAAACAAACATACAAACAAGGAAAGAAGGAAGGAAAGAAAAAGAGAGAGGATAATAGAAAGAAAAAAGAAAGAAAGAAAAAAGAATGAATGAATGAATGAATGAATGAACAAACGAACGAACGAACGAACGAACGAATGAATGAATGAATGAAACAAACATACAAACAAGGAAAGAAGGAAGGAAAGAAAAAGAGAGAGGATAATAGAAAGAAAAAAGAAAGAAAGAAAAAAGAAAGAATGAATGAATGAATGAATGAACGAACGAACGAACGAACGAACGAACGAATGAATGAATGAAACAAACATACAAACAAGGAAAGAAGGAAGGAAAGAAAAAGAGAGAGGATAATAGAAAGAAAAAAGAAAGAAAGAAAAAAGAAAGAATGAATGAATGAATGAATGAACGAACGAATGAATGAACGAATGAATGAATGAAACAAACATACAAACAAGGAAAGAAGGAAGGAAAGAAAAAGAGAGAGGATAATAGAAAGAAAAAAGAATGAATGAATGAATGAATGAACGAACGAACGAACGAACGAACGAACGAATGAATGAATGAAACAAACATACAAACAAGGAAAGAAGGAAGGAAAGAAAAAGAGAGAGGATAATAGATAGAAAGAAAAAAGAAAGAAAGAAAAAAGAATGAATGAATGAACGAACGAACGAACGAACAAACGAACGAATGAATGAAACAAACAAACAAGGAAAGAAGGAAGGAAAGAAAAAGAGAGAGGATAATAGAAAGAAAAAAGAATGAAAGAAAAAAGAAAGTATGAATGAATGAATGAACGAACGAACGAATGAATGAATGAAACAAACATACAAACAAGGAAAGAAGGAAGGAAAGAAAAAGAGAGAGGATAATAGAAAGAAAAAAGAAAGAAAAAAGAATGAATGAATGAATGAATGAACGAACGAACGAATGAATGAAACAAACATACAAACAAGGAAAGAAGGAAGGAAAGAAAAAGAGAGAGGATAATAGATAGAAAGAAAAAAGAAAGAAAGAATGAATGAATGAAACAAACAAACAAGGAAAGCAGAACACAAAATACAATTTCAACATAAACACAAACAACTCTAAATAGAGCTGTAAATAATTCTAATCAATGAAATCCAAGCAGAACCAGATCATTTACTGAATTTTTGCACAGAAGGTGTTCAATTAAATTTTTACATTTTCTAATTAAAGAAGCCCATGCAGAACTCACCACCGCTGGGACTGTTCCGGGTGTTTCTTAAAAAGTCCATTCTCAAATCTCCAAAGATCTTCTACAGTCCGGCAGGTGTAAATTACACCTAAAGCTCTCTGTGTAACTCCAGGTTTAAAAAGGAGTTTTGCTCAAATGTTTATACATGACTCATTTGAATGTTTAACTTCATTTATAAGCTTGTTCGAGTGTGATCAAATAGTGCGGTAGCTCGACTGATAGAGCGTTGCACTTGTGATGTAAAGGAGCGGGATATGAGTCCTGAAGAGCACACGTGTCCACACGTGAACCCAAAGTGTCTTAGAAGCAACACAAAATAACACAATTGTGTTTTCATCTCACATTTGCTTTTTCTGACACTATCGGTTAGGTTTAAGGTTTAGGGTAGAGAGGTTGGTTTTGTTGATTTGTTGAACTGAATAAACAGCATCAGTAGGTAAAGTCAGTTCTCTTTCTCTCTCTGTAGTCAGTAACTGATGTTAAACTAGTCCTCTGGAGACGTAATCAATCACTCACACACAGTCTCTCAGGTGTGACTCCGCATCTCATTCACTGATCTGTCCGGAGTCAAACCAAATAAACACTAGAACTACATCACTCAAATTTACATTTGGTTTTTAAGAAAGGGAAAATAAAACGATTAAACAGATTTTTTTTCTTTTAAATCAATGACAGATACTTTCAATAATAAGCAGCAGACTGAACTGAACAGGCACTGGTGACCATATTCAATGAAAGCAAAGGCATTTTAATTAATAACAATTGATTTATCTCTGTTTTCTCTGATTATATAGGACAAACCACTATCCTACTTATTATTCAGAGTGATTGCGTGGCATTATAGGCCAACCATGAGATTTTCAGTCAGCGTCAGAAATGATCAGAGTGATTTAAAGATCAGTTTAGTATTTTCTACTGACAACAACATAACCACACAAGATCCTAGACTAAAAAAAACACGTTTAGGATATAAAGCACTGCTTTAAGATTGGGGGAAAACGCTCTTTCACAGCCCATAATACAGGAACAGATAACAGGACACTCACACAATAGACTCATAATCATCCTGTTTGTATGTTAATGGCTGGAGAAATCAGGCTTTTGTTTTACAAATGGAGGTTACCAACAGTTGCAAACTCTGTGGCTGATTATGTACATTCATTTGATTAAAATGCAGTTATTAACCACATTAATCATTACTATTAATCATTTGAAATTGCAGGCACTACTTCAACCACGTTTTAATGATAGCGAGAGAATCACATCTGATAAATAAGGAAATGAGATGAGCTCAGTGTAATGTTTCAACATTTTAACTGCACATTTATTAGGTTTCTATCACTTTGACTGTGTTATCTACTGCAGGAAGTAAAATAACAATAGCACAAATAAATAAGAAATATTAACAAATGAAATAAAATAGAATTAAAAGAAATAAAAATGAAAGTTAATAGTAAAGAAAGCAGCAACGGATTTAAACAAAATGATGTAATATGATTACTTTTGGGTTACTTTTGGATTACTTTTGGATTACTTCCAACCTAATTCTATTTTACTGGATGTCACATGCATTTGAGTAGGATAACTTTGTATCAAAAGTACAAAGAGAAAGAAAATGTATTCCATCTATCATTTAGCCTCACAAAAAGAGCTCCTCATGACATTTGGAAAAAGTACATGTATGAACATACAATAAACATTAAATCTAACAGCAATGACAGTGCATGGCCAAAGTTTATAATTCAAAACACTGAGACATCAAGTTCTTTTTAAGTGCATAAAACAATTGCAGCATTACGAACATTAATAAACATAAAATAAACATAAAATGAACAAAAATGAACAAAAATGAAAGACCATAAAATCAACAGCAATGACGTTGCTAGGTACAGTATATCAGTGGTATGCTGATTTAGAATGAAAAATGCAAAAGATTGAAAGAAAAAAAATAGATTAGGGTGATCAATAAAATTATTAACAATTTACTGCCATTGCCTTCTTAATATGCAATCATGCAGTCCATAATTTTTTTTAACTGTAGTCCGATTACAAGTATTTTAATCCAGTTACAAGTACTTGATTTTTTAAATGTGATTATGTAATCCAGATTAGTTGTAATCCATTACTACCCAGCACTGTGGATATCAAAGGCCTCACTAGAGGAAAAAAATTATGTTCTAACCTGGATTTTCTTGATAAAAAAAAGTACGATCGTTCCTGGGAAGAGGTGCATGTAAAATAGCTATAAATAGCATTTTAGTTTAGCATAAAGATAAACGTTCACATGGCAATTTACACAAGGTTTATTTTTATTTCTGCTGCTCCAAACTAACTTCAGACTTACTTCTCTGTCTGCTCATATGAATGTAACACATCATAAAGGTGCTGTAAGTGATTTTTCATGGAAAGGTATGCAGAAAATGTTCCTTCTCCCTGAAAGATATCACTGAAATAATGTGGCCGACTGTCTCTGTGACAACTCTAGACTCTGTAAACAGCAAATAAAAATGCGTCTTCAGTCTCTGACACTTACAACCTGTCAGTCATTTTGCGCATTCTCTTTGTATTGTAGCTGCAGCGAATTATTGAGGCTTAATGCCATTTTTATGCCATGTTGTTCATAACAGTTGTCAGTAGAGGGCGCTATTTTGCAGCTGTTATTTTTAATCAACCGTTTCTGCACGATGTCGATCTCAATAAAGCTCAATTGTTGTCTTTGGAGGGCGGGGTTTTGGAAAGAGGGGCGTGGCTAATTCAACGGCTCAGTCTCGCGGAAGTAGAATGGGTAAAATCGCTAACACCACCTTTAAAGGTGCAATATGTAATATATTTACTGTACTAAAGCATGCAATTATCATAATATGTTATCAGAGATTTAGAAAACACTGGCTTCTCCGAAAACAATGCTACAGCCAGTATATTTTACTTTGAAGTGTCCGAATTTCTGTTTGTGTTTTGGCCTATGTGATCCCGCCCACTGCCCATTTCCCAATAGTATTTCAACACCCCAGGTTGCCAGATTTGAAACAAGTTAGTGGGCAAACACAGCCATGGAAGCCAGCAATACATCTAGCTAACACTGACAGAGTTATAAAAAATCCACATGAGCTGGTTTATAATTTGCAAACAATAAAAACGCTGCAAACGTATACATTAGCTAAGGCACGTCGCTTGCCATTGTCAGTTTGCTCGTTCCTGTTGCGTGTCCTCAACCTGGCAACCCGCGTGAGCTTCGAGTCTGGGGAGGAGGGGGCGAGGGAGACAGCTTTCTCCAATATTTTGAATTTGTTCTGCAGTACCCATTGTTAAACGCTTGATGTCAATGTAACATATTGCTCCTTTAAGAAAGTGTTTCGCTGCTGTTCAAACGCTCTTTGGATCGCATCATTTATACGGATAAATGTTTTTCAACTGAAAAGACTAAATATTAAATGAAATATGCAAAGTAATCTCTTCAGTAATCAAAATACTTTTTGAATGTAACTATTCTGATTACCAATGATTTAAATTGTAACTGTAGTGGAATACATAGGGTTGCCACTTTTGAAGTTTTCAAATAAAGGACACTTAAATTAATAAATTAATAAAAAATTGTATATTCTTTCTTATATGCTAAAATAAGAACTTTCCTGACCCATGACTTATAAAAAAAATACATCATTTATGTTAAAAATATATTTATTTTAATTTGTTTTGATTATTTTTCTTCTTTATCTTATTTATGTAAAAAAAAAAAAAAAAAAAATCTTATTTTTATTTATTTTATTTGTTTATTTTTTTCCTTCACCTGTACTTGTCTTTATGATTGTATTCATACATTGTTTGATCTTATTGAACATTTAAATAGAAAAAAACTCCACAGTTTTACCAGCATTTGTGGACTTTTCAGACGGTCCCTTACCACACCCTCCAGTAGCGGTTCTAGCTTGTATGGCGCCCTGGGCGAAACCCGCTTCATTGTTGATGCCCAGGGCGGCAAAAGATGCCACCCTGGGCAACTGCCCATGTCGCCCATGCCTAAATCTGCCCCTGACACCCTGCACAGTATTAGCATGTTTTAGCATGTGAGGACTTTTCAGACGGTCCCTTACCCACCGTAAGCAAATTTTCCAGCTTATATCAATGTTAAATTGGCGATCTGAAGCGATATCACCGTGACGCCATCTGACCAGCTTAAATACGGGATGCATCATTTTATCTTTAAATATGGGACGATCCTGTATTTTACGGGACAGGTGGCAACCCTAGGAATACAGTTACTAATATTTAGATATATTTTAAATATATAATCCCGTTACATGTATACCATTACTCCCCAGCCCTGTTTACAGCACATTGGATGCTTATTAGTCATTTATTGCGCGTCCATCTATTTGAACTACATTACCCATAATCCCTCTGCCGGTGCGTGTGCTGCGTCTCCGCCCTCGGGAGCGCGCACGACGGAATGCAGCTCTGATTCCAGCGCGATGGAAAAACAAAGTTGGTGAAAGTTTCTCGCAGAGATGGAGCGGACGGGGAGGTGCTGATTTATGCACGATTATGCATGATAGTAAACACGAAGAAGAGATTAACTTAACTCGCCGAGAACTCAATAGACGTACGGAATTTGAACTTTTAAGGCTTGATTGTGTGAATCGGACGGTGAAAATGTCGCAGCCCGTTTGCGCTGTGAAACTCGCAATGCTTTTATTTCTCTGTGCGGGGTTGAAAGTGATTCACGGAGACTCGGATCTTTCGGAACCAGAACCCTGTCCGTCTGTGTGCTCGTGTGTTGGATCTTTAGCGGACTGTAGTCGATTAAAACACGGCAGGAGTTTGGAGCGGCTTCCCGCGTGCATCACCCATCTGTGAGTCTTTGTGTCTCTCATTGGAAAAAACATGTTTATTTATTGATTTATCTGCTGTTGAATCTGCCTCAAACATTTAGGATATAATGTGAATTATATTTAAAGTCGTTATAAAAAATTACAAGAATGTTTGTACTGTTAAACAAACATGTAAACAAACATGACTAAAAAGTATGGTCAAAATTGACCATTAAATTCACACCATTAATTAATATTAAAAGTACTGGTCAGAATTTTGCATTTGATTCAATGTGTGTTCAGTTTAAATGCCCAAAATAATCTAAACACAATCCCACACACTTATTAAAATGAGTTTAAGGTCCAAACAACTTCAATGTGTCATAGGAATTAAAATAAAAATTATTCATTGATCCATTGGCGTAGAATTGGGGGGTGACTAGGGAACCCGTCCCCCCCAATGCTGTGAACAAACATGATCCCTAATGCTTTTTCTGAATGTTTGATATGATACAGTGTATACATATTTAAGAGTATGCAATGCATACACTTTTTTATTGATCTGTGCATTTATTTGAACTGCTTTTATGCATTGTGTAATGTGTTATAATGAAACATTACAATTAGGGATGTGCGAGACTAGTCGAATAAACAGTTCTGATGCTGCTAGTCGACATTGGAATTACTAGTCGGTTAAAATCCCCCCCCACCATTAAACTGATCAAAATTTTTACACCTTTACGTTCCGCTTTATATATTTTACAGTGGCTGCGCTTAAATTACTGTCATATTAATGTTACATATTTTAAATAGAATTAATAATACAAAAGAGGATATCTGGAGTAGATACAGAGTTTCATTTCACCTCAGTCTGCGCGTGCTTCTACCCTCTCTCACTTGCGGCGCACGCGGGAAAATATCCTCTTGCTAGACAAGCAAAGTAGTTATGAAATCACTTCGGTGGTGTTGGTGCCGAAATCGGATTTCCAAACGCTATGGATGTTTTCACATTTGAGTCTTCGTTAAATCTGTGGATGCTTGTACGTTATTTTTCAGCTGTGCAGGCTTTATCAAGCGCAGGATAGCCGCCTCCCGTCTTTCACCGGACCATGTCGACGTGTTAATTTAGCTCATTTAAAAATGTATGCTTTTGAGTAGCCTAGAAAATCAACGATGTGCCGACTGCTTAACGGGTTAAACTAGCTTTTTATTGTGTGTGCACGTCATGTTTAGAATACATTAGGTTTGTTGTAGGCTACATCATAGGCCTATGGCTACTTTTTTTTTTTTTTTTTACATCGTAACTGTTATTGGTTAATGTTCTTTACCGAACAGCTGTCATATTAGATCAATGGTTAATGCACGACTGCATGTCGAGAAATACGCGCAACTTTTCAGCGCATTTTCTCTCTCTCGTAGATTTGGCTTAGTCTACCTGTTAATTATTTTCAACAATACCCTGACTGTTTTTTTAGGGGGGTTCCTCTCCTTTTCTCCCCAATTTGGAATTCCCAATTCCCAATGCGCTCTTAAGTGCTCGTGGTGGTGTAGTGACTCGCCTCAATCCGGGTGGCGGAGGACGAATCTCAGTTGCCTCCGCGTCTGAGACCGTCAATCCGCGCGTCTTATCACATGACTTGTTGAGCGCGTTACCACGGAGACATAGTGCATGTGGAGGCTTCACGCTATTCTCCGCGGCATCCGCACACAACTCGCCACGTGCCCCACCGAGAGTGAGAACCACATTATAGCGACCACAAGGAGGTTACCCCATGTGACTCCACCTTCCCTAGCAACTGAGCTTGCTTAGGAGACCTGGCTGGAGTCACTCAGCACGCCCTGAATTCGAACGTGCGACTCCAGGGGTGATAGTTAGCGTCAGTACTCGCTGAGATACCCAGGCCTTAAATATTCCTGTTTTAATATGTTAAGTAACGTTTACGTGGTGAATTCCGTTTAGAACAGGCGGGGTTGCTCCATTGGTCCTGCACTATTCATTCAGTTGTTTTCAATAAATATGTCTATTAAATATTCGCTAACATTGATTCAGTGAATGTGTGTCATGTTCTATATTTAATGTACAGTTATCATAATGCAAGGCGAGCACGTCGCATATAAATGCCCCTTTTCAGTGGAATTTAACTTCGGATTTCGAATAGATTAAGTATTTGAAATAGGTCGCATAAACACATTTTTTTTTGACTGTTTTCTGAAGGTTGGTTTCTTTTTAGACTAGTCAACTAGTCGACTTCAAAATCTCAGTTTAAACGTCAGTCGTTCAGCGATCCCCATTTGGTCCCCCTCAATGTTCAAACCAAATCTACGCCGTTGCATTGATCAAAAAAAGTTTGCAATCCAAATAAAGTGATTTTAATGCTGATGATGTCATGTTGTGAATAAAGTTGAAGTGAGAATGTTTGAAAGGTTTTAGCACATGAATCAGTGTATTGTGTTTCACAGTACTTTGTTTTAACTTCATTTGCATGTTATTTTTATACATTACAGGACTGACTTTATTTTTTCACGCTTACATTTACGTTCTTATTGCATTCTGTTTTATTTCAGTCCTGTTGTGCATGTTTGTTTTCATTTGATTATATTGATTACACTTCAGTAAACACGGAAAATAATTGTATTCCTACTTTTAAAAGACTCCAGCCTCTTTCGTGCACGTTTCGTAAAGTTTATATAGAGAGGAGCTGTGCTCTCAGGGGGGTTTGAGGTGGATTTTTTGCACTCTGGCATGCTAATTTATGAGCAGTTCTGCAGCGCATGTTAACGCATTAAACTGGCTGAGCTTTTGTTTTTCCCTCGCCTATTATTTCTGCTGAATTAGCAGCTAAACCTGACTAGAGATGGAAGCCATTAAGAGAGAGAGAGAGATGGAGGCCTCAAGTTTTTGGCTGTGAAGCGCTCTCGTTGCCAGAATGGGAATGGAAAAATAGAAGGAAAAAAGCATTTCATGATTTACATCTGGAAAGAGAAAAGTGTGTGTGTGTTTTCTCGTCTGTGGAGAGTTTGAGGCGACAGCAGCTGTTTTAAATCACTTCAGTTTCAGAGTAAAACACAAAACTGACTCACACCTTTACGAAAAACGACTACCATGGTTTTTTTAGACGTTGGGGCTAGGTAAAAATATAGATTTTCATTGATGCACTGGTATCTTCATTTGAAATGATCTTAATATCGTTTAGTGCTCGTGCACTCTGCTGGTGATGAAATTTGCGCCACGCATCCTGTATGCGAATGCTCAGCGTCTGACCGAAGAATACTTTTTAAAAAATTATGATTTTTTCCCTTTTCTCCCCAATTTGGAATACCCAATTCCCAATGCACTCGAAGTCCTCGTGGTGGCGTAGTGACTCAATCCGTGTGGCGGAGGACGAATCTCAGTTGCCTCCGCGTCTGAGACCGTCAATCCGTGCATCTTATCACGTGGCTTGTTGAGCGCGTTACCGCGGAGACATAGTGCATGTGGAGGCTTCACGCTATTCTCCACGGCATCTACGCACAACTCACCACACACCCCACCGAGAGCGAGAACCACATTATAGCGACCACGAGGAGGTTACCCCATGTGACTCTACCCTCCCTAGCAACCGGGCCAATTTGGTTGCTTAGGAGACCTGGCTGGAGTCACTCAGCACGCCTTGGGTTCGAACTCGCGACTCCAGTTGTGGTAGTCAGCGTCAATACTCGCTGAGATACCCAGGCCCCCCTCAATATCGATTCTTAAATCCCAAGATCGATCTTTTACTCTATGCATAAATCACTCACATATGAAACCAAATTTTGTGCTATGTGACTAAAAAATGTCTGTGATTGTCCACTGGCTGATAAATGTTCAGCAGCGAGATCTTTTCATTGCGTGTTGAGAGTAAAATTTGTATTATAATGTGTCCAAAGACGAGATCCACACAACCCATTTCTCATTGAATAATGTCTCTTTTAATACTCTTTCTGTTCTGTACAGTCAGTTGATGATAAAAAAAGACATTTAATTCTAATTACGAATAGCTGATGATGTAAATTAAATTAAAGTAGCCATTTGAGTCCTCTCTCGTTAATAGGCGCTCATTTACTTAAAGGTACAGTACCATTACCAGTGCAAATACTCGTAAATGGTACTTGTAAACATTATGCATGTTAAAAATAAAAATGTGAAAAATATATATGCAATTTCAAGACATCATATTCAATCTGTGCGAAAATGAAATAAAGTTGTAAATCAAATATGTACATTTAAAATGTCCTAAGTCACACAAGAGGGCGCAATGAATACATTACAAACCAAACAGCACCTTGTTATTATTGCAACAAAAAATAAAAATCTGCATAATAAATAAAAAACGATTTATCCTGTTACTCACATGCTAAGCAGAAAAAAAGCTTCATTAACAGTTCTATGTTAACTTGGTATTGCACTTGTAAGCAAATATGCAATAAAACTGTTTAAAATAAATATGAACAATTTAAATTGGTCCCTGTATAATTAACATCATTAGCTGACAGAGAATTTCTTTCATATGTAAGCAAAATGGACAG
>NC_059388.1:32070722-32250722 GCF_019703515.2 Myxocyprinus asiaticus | reverse complement strand
GATAAAATCACTTACTAAACACATTTGTGTAAAGTTACAGACAATTTTACAACTTCGTTGCTATGATGTAACGGCAACAAACCCTAAAATTATGATTTAAACAACTTTACAGCTCAAATGATACACAAGTTTGAACAACTTATAAAATTATAATCTTCACATTTCTGCCTTTTAAACCCTTCAAAAATTGGATGGATGATTCACTCGCCGAACCAGTCGGATGATTCACTCGCCGAACCAGTCGGATGATTCACTCGCCGAACCAGTCGGATGATTCACTCGCCGAACCAGTCGGATGATTCACTCGCCGAACCAGTCGGATGATTCACTCGCCGAACCAGTCGGATGATTCACTCGCCGAACCAGTCAGATGATTCACTCGCCGAACCAGTCAGATGATTCACTCGCCGAATCAGTCAGTGCAGTTACTGAATCAACATCTGACAACAACACTCGTATGATGATGTCTAGTTAAAGATAAACATTCACAGAAGAGTTTTGCTGTAGTAAATTATATTATTATTATTATTGGAAAATGTTACAAAACAGTGCTTGTTTTGTGGAAGTCTGTAGGAAACACTGAACTCTTGTTAACAAGCTCGCTGACTTGATTTGAATTTAAATTTTAGCATGCTCATTTAATACTTCTGTTATTATTGTTTTGATTGTTCAATGTAGTTTAGTGTGATCTTGTATGTCTTGCTTATATAATCTAGATTGTTTATTTTCTCTTTCTGCCTCTCTCGGGTTTGTTTTGTTTGAGGCGTCTCAGTTGAGTGACACTGATTCTCTTTGCATGATTTGTGGCAAGCGCTGCACATGTGCGCATCTTTGATGGCTGATTTTCTTTTACAGGGATCTGAGTCATAACAAGTTACACACATTTCCTGAAGCGCTGACCGGCAGTCTATCATACCTCCATGAAATGTAAGTGCTCTCTATGAAGGTAAAATTGTGCCTAAATAATTTGCATGAGTTCTGTGATACCAGCTAATTCCATCTATTCACCGAAATGCTTTGCCAATGTTAATTAATAGTAAATATTATTTAATGCACTACACATGAATTACACTTATGCAAAGCTTTAAAGTATTGCTAATATTTGTTTCTTACGCTTGCAACTTGATTTACACTTTTACAAAACGTTCTGTGTGCATGCAATTTATTTTAACACTTGCACAACTTGATTTACACTTTTACAAAACGTTCTGTGCACATGCAATTTATTTTTACACTTGCACACCTAGTTTGTTTGGTGTGCAATTTGATTTACACTTTTACAAAACGTTCTGTGCGCATGCAATTTATTTTTACGCTTGCAACTTGATTTACACTTTTACAAAACGTTCTGTGCGCATGCAATTTATTTTTACGCTTGCAACTTGATTTACACTTTTACAAAACGTTCTGTGTGCATGCATTTTATTTTTACACTTGCACAATTTGATTTACACTTTTACAAAACGTTCTGTGCGCATGCAATTTATTTTTACGCTTGCAACTTGATTTACACTTTTACAAAACGTTCTGTGTGCATGCATTTTATTTTTACACTTGCACAACTTGATTTACACTTTTACAAAACGTTCTGTGCACATGCAATTTATTTTTACGCTTGCAACTTGATTTACACTTTTACAAAACGTTCTGTGTGCATGCATTTTATTTTTACACTTGCACAACTTGATTTACACTTTTACAAAACGTTCTGTGCACATGCAATTTATTTTTACACTTGCAATTTGATTTACACTTACAAAACGTTCTGTGCACATGCAAATTATTTTTACACTTGCAATTTGATTTACACTTACAAAACGTTCTGTGCACATGCAAATTATTTTTATGCTTGCACAACTTGATTTACACTTACAAAACGTTCTGTGCACATGCAAATTATTTTTATGCTTGCACAATTTGATTTACACTTACAAAACGTTCTGTGTGCATGCAATTTATTTTTACACTTGCACACCTAGTTTGTTTGGTGTGCAATTTAATTTACACTTTTACAAAACGTTCTGTGCGCATGCAATTTATTTTTACGCTTGCAATTTGATTTACACTTACAAAACGTTCTGTGCACATGCAAATTATTTTTACACTTGCAATTTGATTTACACTTACAAAACGTTCTGTGCACATGCAAATTATTTTTATGCTTGCACAACTTGATTTACACTTACAAAACGTTCTGTGCACATGCAAATTATTTTTATGCTTGCACAACTTGATTTACACTTACAAAACGTTCTGTGCACATGCAATTTATTTTTACACTTGCAGTTTGATTTACGCTTTCACAAATCTTACTCTGCGCATGCAAATCATTTAGGCACTATTTTACCTTCATATTTTGTGTTTTGGGTCTTGATTTTAGTATTTAGTATTTTTAATCAAATGTCACAGATGAAATTTATGTGTGTAACCATTTGGTTTTATGTTTATAGAAAGCTGAATAACAACGAGTTTGAGTCGATACCAGATTTGGGGCCAAACGCAGGAAACCTGAGCAGTCTCATTCTGTGAGTATTAAACTCTGTAAATCTACTTTACTAATCACTCCACTAATCACTGATCAGTTGTAATCTTCAATTGATTTTGTTTTTGATTTCACAGATCGTTGGTTTTCATAAAGTCACAAGTTGAAATCGTATTTACACCAAGAGAGACGTGACCAAATCAAATGCAGATGAAAATTTATAAATTGAAAGATGGTTTTCACACCAAAATAATTAGGGCTGGATAAAATATAGACTTCATTTGAACAATCCTGATAATTTATACTTAAACCCTCCTTGGTCTTAACAGTCAAGTCCCTACATTGTCCTTAAGGGTCAAATTGACCCTATTTATGTTAAATTTCAAAAGCTTGTTATAAAGGCTCTGTTTGCTCTATCTCTCTACTTGTGGTCTTAAATCGTTCATCTAGGTGATGGCTAACACTAGAAAACATTTTCTTTCTCTATCCCCTTCTATTCCAGTATACAGTTCTGAAAAGCAGGGGGTGTCCCAACTCTGCCCATAGACATCCAGTCTTTTTTGGGAAGCCCCACCCTTTCTAGTCGCCATTGGTGACAGTCGGGTTGTGTGCATTCATATGCGGTTTCATCAGATATCATCTTGTGAGTTATTGAATACATCTATAGAGTGCGCACCATCAGTGTGTCTCACACTGCTTTTCGCCCATTCTGTTGTGGTGATGATCTCGCTGCACCGCATGCAACAACAACAAACCCAGCGTGAGAGAGTCTGACCAAATGATTCTTTTGAACTGGATCTTTTTCATGAATCACCAAAAAGAACTGAGGGTTTGAACTCAGGTTAGCAGTTTGAATCAGATTCACTTACTCAGCGAATCAGCCGTCAGTGAGCTCACAACTGGGAGTGCAGACATTTCAAAATAAGAGTCCCATGTGTATTTCGGGCTTCTTTACAATTAAAAGTCCCGTATTGTGTACCATTTATTTTTCTTAGGTCAGTTAGGATCACTACTTTATTTTAAGAATGTGAAATGTCAGAATAATAGTAGAGAGAATGATTTATTTCAGCTTTTATGTCTTTCATCACTTTCCCAGTGGATCAGAAGTTTACATACACTTTGTTAGTATCTGGTAGCATTGCCTTTAAATTGTTTAACTTGGGTCAAATGTTTTGGGTATCCTTCCACAAGCTTCTCACAATAAGTTGCTGGAATTTTGTCCCATTCCTCCAGACAGAACTGATGTAACTGAGTCAGGTTTGTAGGCCTCCTTGCTCGCACACGCTTTTTCAGTTCTGCCCACAAATGTTCTGTCGGATTGAGGTCAGGGCTTTGTGATGGCCACTCCAAAACCTTGACTTTATTGTCCTTAAGCCATTTTGCCACAACTTTGGAGGTATGCTTGGGGTCATTGTCCATTTGGAAGACCCATTTGCGACTGAGTTTTAACTTCCTGGATGATGTCTTGAGATGTTGCTTCAATATATCCACATAATTTTCCTTCCTCATGATGCCATCTATTTTGTGAAGTGCACCAGTCCCTCCTGCAGCAAAGCACTCCCACAACATGATGCTGCCACCCCCATGCTTCACGGTTGGGATGGTGTTCTTCGGCTTGCAAGCCTCACCCTTTTTCCTCCAAACATAACGATGGTCATTATGGCCAAACAGTTCAATTTTTGTTTCATCAGACCAGAGGACATTTCTCCAAAAGTAAGATCTTTGCCCCATGTGCACTTGCAAACTGTAGTCTGGCTTTTTTATGGCAGTTTTGGAGCAGTGGCTTCTTCCTTGCTGAACAGCCTTTCAGGTTATGTCGCATATAGGACTCGTTTTACTGTGGATATAGATACTTGTCTACCTGTTTCCTGCAGCATCTTCGCAAGGTCCTTTGCTGTTGTTCTGGGATTGATTTGCACTTTTCACACCAAACTACGTTCATCTCTAGGAGACAGAATGCGTCTCCTTCCTGAGCGGTATGATGGCTGTGTGGTCCCATGGTGTTTATACTTGTGTACTATTGTTTGTACAGATGAACGTGGTACCTTCAGGTGTTTGGAAATTGCTCACAAGCATGAACCAGACTTGTGGAGGTCCACAATTTTTTTTTCTGAGGTCTTGGCTGATTTCTTTTGATTTTCCCATGATGTCAAGCAAAGAGGCACTGAGTTTGAAGGTAGGCCTTAAAATACATCCACAGGTACACCTCCAATTCAGTACACCTCCTATCAGAAGCTAATTGTCTAAAGGCTTGACATCATTTTCTGCAATTTTCCAAGCTGCTTAAAGCCACAATTAACTTCTGACCCACTGGAATTGTGATATAGTTGATTAAAAGTGAAACAATCTGTCTGTAAACAGTTCGTTTTCGTTTTTGTTCCTTGAACCATTTTTAGTCCCTGCTGTAGAGTTACTTAAATTAAGAGTGCGCCCCTCAAGACTTTAGGGATCCTGCTTTGCGGCCCCTGAGCTTCCAAAGTTGAGAAGAACTGTTTTAGACTTTAGTTTATCAATGTGCTTTATCAAAGTTCAATCTTGCAATCTGTTGGTCAAATTTTCCAGCTAATTTCTGGTGAGCAGCAGTGACAGATTGGGATCATATAGCTCTTTAATTGTTCAAGGCTGAAGATTGCTGTGAAATAGCTGAATTAATTGCTGTAATAATGAGTAAATGACTCACAGATGTGAGCTGATGGCGTTTGTTTTGAGTGCTGCTGTGGGGTCAAACACTAGAGACGCTCAGTCTGAGAGAATGTTTAAATAAGAGCTATACGATACCTCAGACCTCTCTCATTCTTTATTGTGATATAAAATGATTTGCACCGCGATGTATTATGGTGGTTTTACAGTCCTCCTGTACTATAAAGTGATGTGTGTGTTAGGACGGTTTGGATACTGTAATCTGATTATTAATGTCTTTACTACACGTGGAAAATATGCACCAACTTTACGTTTTCTCTTTACACGTCAGAGTCTGCAGTGATTATAATAACAGTGTGTAGCAGCCTTATTTGCTGAAAATTGGTTGAACAAATTTGAGTTGTGTGTGACGACAAGACACAATGAAACACTTGTTTGTCTGAACTCTGAGGGGTGTAGAGATAACGCGCACACACACAGAATTTACATTAGATCTTATTTTGTGTAGGTCATCTGTATGCCATATTCTTTATGTAAAATGTGCAATTCTCAGTTTACAGCTGCAACCTGATTGTGATTTAGATTTTTTTTTCACACTGCTGTGTCTCTCCGGCGAGACCTGCACTGACACGTCTAGTGTGTTATCTGTTTCTCTCGCTCAATACCTTTGACTCATTTCCCCCTCACAACTAGGGATGGGCATTTTCGAGTAATTGTGTGGTTGGGTACTCTTACCCACAAAAAACGAGTAAATTCAAATGTAAGTTAAAAATAACAAGTATGACACGTACAAAATTGAGGTTGTTTTATTCACAGTCAAAATAAGGTAATTATTGCACACGCCCCGGAGCTTAGAAACATAAAAACCAATACTGACGGCATAAGGGTAATACATATATATAAACTCTGAAGTATTCTGCGGTCAGACGCAAACGCTAGGCATCTACGTATAGGTCGCGTGACACAAATGTAGTCATCAGAAGAGTGCTCGAGCACTAAATGCGTTCGACCCGATTTTTATAACCACGCACAAGGTGGCAGCACACAATTGAACCTTTGCTGTCACGAAGATGCACTAAAAATATGATGTAATCGCCGCTGAACAACAGGAGACGAATGTGAAAACAACAGTGCAAGTCAGGAGCGCGTGTTTGAGGAGGTCTGGAGATACCTGCATTTGTAACAATCGAGTCTGAAGGAATATAAAGACATCTTAATGTGTCTAAACTCCTGAAGAGAAATAGTCTAGTATCTCATAGCAGTCGTCATGCACATGTGCCAACCGCCTGTGTATCCACGCACAGTCAAATGAAGTATACTTTGAAAAGCTAGCGTTTGCATCAAAACCGAAGTATACTTTGCATTTGAGTCAACATGACGGCCATCACATTTGTATAATTTTGCATGTAGTTATTCAGAAAAACAAGTGGTGAAAGTTGTTTTTTAATAAAATGCGCCCTGCCTGTGTTAACAGATTTAATGCACATACATACACATACTGATCTGATAAGCTTCCGAGTTTCTCGTACCGCTTCAATAGAGTGGAATTCAATAAGAATGCAAATTTTTCAAGTATTGCTAGCGCTACATTTGTCTTTGCTTTCAAAATCACAGACATCATATCTTCTCTCATCCAACACCTCGACGTCACACATTTACAGCACCCCCCTAGTGGAAAATGCACAAAAAAAAAATCAATTTGCTATATTCGAGTAGTGGTTTTAATAGTCAAGTAGCCGGTGCAGAACGAGTACTCAATTACTCGTGCACAACTCTACTCTCAGCATTACAAAAACACTTGATTTCACTGCCTATATATGCAGCTACCTTTTAAAGTGTCGTGAAACCCCCTAGTTCAGCGGCAGTTGTTCACACCTCAAACTTTGAAAAAAAAATAAATGAAAGGGGTGTGAATATATGTAAAAAGGTGGGTGGGTAGAGGATGGCATTGCCACCAAAACCAGGACTGCTTAGACACCTTTCAAGAAATGTTGTTTAATACAAGTTAAACTCTGTTGACAGTGTTTGTGGCATAATGTTGATTACCACAGGAAATCATTTTGGCTCGTCCCTCTTTTTCTAAAGAAAACAATTGCATTTAGTAAGGCACATTATTAAAGTAAACAAAAAATCACTTACAGTCAACTCATTAGATTTTTAATACAGAGACAGTTTTTCAAATAGTTAAATATCTTTCATTGGGTTTGCCTTCTGACAAATGTTTTCATTATTTTGTCGGTTTTTGTTTCTTGACAGTGAAAACATATTCTTTGAGCTTTCTCTGGTCATATGCATGTGATACACTGACATACATCTTCTCCACTGATGCCAGTACAGTATAAATGTAAAGTTAAAGGTGCTGTAAGCAATTTGAGCCATTTTTAGAATTTCCAGACGCTGAACCGTTGAATTAGCCACGCCCTCTTTTTCCAAAATCCCGCACAAGATACCAAATGAGCTTTATTGAGACTCAAGCAGATGCGGTTGTTAAAAAACAAACAGCTGCAAAATAGCGCCCTCTACTGACAACTGTTATGAGCAACATGGCATAAAAATGGCATTAAGCCTCAATAATTTGCTGCAGCTACATTACTATGAGAATGCGCAAAATGACCGCGGACACATTTTTGTTTGATGTTTACAGAGTCTAGTGATGTCACAGAGACCGGTGAGATATCTCACGACACTTATTACATTAATATCTTTCAAGGAGTAGGAAACATTTAACGATTCTCCCTAACTTGTAGAGAGGTAGGTTTATTAGCAACACGACTGAATACCAATTCAAGACCTACAGACCACTGCCATTGCAGGGAATGTTTTCTCTCTGTCTCTCTCTCTGTCTCTCTCTCGCTCTCGTCCACACACAAAGGCCGCTCTGTGCAGTGTGTGTATGTTTGTAACACAAGCAGCTCTTGCACTGCAATTTAGGAGGCATGTAACGCAGGAAATTGCTGGCCTCGTCACCGGCACTTTCACTGAAGGAATGAGATTCATCATCCACGTAATTGGCTGTTTTTTTTTTTTTAAATACCTTGTTAGTAATTACCTTATAAACCAAATAACACGGCTGGAAAGCAAGCGGTTGTTGTGACCTGTTGTGAGGCGTGTTGACATCCGTTAGCTCAAAACACAAACAGCTTTCTACTGTAGCACTTCAGTCTGTCGTAGTGTGACTCTGACTCGCCTGTGGTGTCAAATCTCTGTTTTCTGAAATGAATTGGACTCTTTTTTTCTGTTTTCAGAGCAAACAATAAAATCTCGAGGATATCATCAGAGCAGCTCAGTTCGTTGGTTGCCCTGGAAACGCTGGACCTTAGCAACAATAATATTATGGAAGTGCACACCGGGGCTTTTCCTCCTCTACCTCTTCAAAACCTGTGAGTCGCTCTTGTGTTTATAACTGACCTGCTTTCAAGAAACATACAGCAGCTTTACATCAGTGAACTACACTCCTCATACTGTATTTTTAGGGTGTCTACACGCTAGAGTTCACGCTGCGTCAGAGAACATTGTGAATCTATTGATTTCAGTGAGATTCATAAATGTATTGGTCATTTGATGTGTGTTCTTCTATTACTGATGCCAATATCTAGAGATCAGGGCAGCCGATAACCAATATAATGGTGAAATGATATGAGAAATAAATAAAATACAGTTTAGTGTAAGCAAATGAAATGTACACAATTGATGAAATCAAATTAGTGGTCGGCTATTATGGGTTTTTAATGGCCAATTCCAGAATCTAGACAGGAATTTGAAATTTATACAATTGAATGACAACAAAAATTGTTTAAATACATTTTTTAATTTGACAATATTTATGCAAAATTCACAAAAGTACCCATTGACAAGTCTGTCAATAGATTTTGGAAGTGATGCAAGGCATTAACACTTCTGATAATCGGTCAAGCGGACAGTGTTTGAAAATATCATCCGATTAATCTGTGTAGCTGATATATCAGTCTATCACTAAATCAAATTAATGTTTGTTTCAAACAAATATAATTCTGCCTGATATATTGGTTCCATCACAAATATCATTCTGGCCGATGTATCGGTTCTATCACAAATATTCTGGCCGATGTATTGGTTCTGTCACAAATATCATTCTGGACGATGTATCGGTTCCATTACAAATATCATTCTGGACGATATGTCGTTTCCATCACAAATATCATTCTGGCCGATGTATCGTTTCCATCACAAATATCATTCTGGCCGATATATCGGTTCAATCACAAATATCATTCTGCCTGATATATCGGTTCCATCACAAATATCATTTCATTACAAATATTCTGGATGAAATATCGGTTACATCACAAATATAATTCTGCCCGATATATCGGTTCCATTACAAATATCATTCTGCCCGATATATCGGTTCCATCACAAATATCATTCTGCCTGAAATATCGGTTCCAGCACAAATATCATTCTGCCTGATATATCGGTTCCAGCACAAATATCATTCTGCCTGATATATCGGTTCCATCACAAATGTAATTCTGGATGAAATATCGGTTCCAGCACAAATATCATTCTGCCCGATATATCGGTTCCAGCACAAATATCATTCTGCCCGATATATCGGTTCCAGCACAAATATCATTCTGCCCGATATATCAGTTCCATCACAAATATCATTCTGGATGAAATATCGGTTTCATCAGAATTATAATTCTGGCCGATATATCGGTTTCATCAGAAATATTCTGGCTGATATATTGGTTCCATTAGAAATATAACTCTGGTCGATATATCGGTTTACTGCTGTTTCAATGTACATTTTAGCATGTTTTAATTGTATTAACTGTTCTCTATATCTGTAGGTTCATGAATAATAACCGTATTTCCACGCTGGAGCATGGCTGTTTCAGTAATCTGTCCAGCTCATTATTGGTGTTAAAACTCAACAAAAACCGTCTGAACTCCATTCCTGCCAAAATCTTCCAGCTCCCTCACCTGCAGCACCTGTAAGTGTTTGTCTGCCATGTGACTGGTCAACACACACATCTGTCTCATAAGTGATTGGTCTCTGACTGCTGTGATTGTCAGGGAGCTGAGCAGGAACCGCGTGAGGCGTATCGAGGGTTTGACGTTTCACGGGCTGCATGGCCTCCGCTCGCTGAAGATCCAGAGGAACAGCATCACGCGACTCATGGACGGGGCGTTCTGGGGTCTCAGTAACATGGAAGTCCTGTGAGTGGAGATTACAATACCAGTTATCATTACAGTAAACTATAACAGAAATATAAAATCAGTGATTATGGTTCTCATTTGAAATTCTGTGTAAATTATTCATGTGTCTGTTCCTACGTAAATTGTTGCATGGAATTGAATTGGACAATTTAACCATTTTGTTTTTGGGTTTTTGTCTTTATTGCTCATGTTTATGTGTTTGAGCAGGCAGTTGGAGTATAATAACCTGACGGAGGTGAGTAAGGGATGGCTGTACGGTCTCCTCACACTGCAGCAGCTGCATCTGTCACACAACACCATCAGTCGCATTAAACCCGACGCATGGGAGTTCTGCCAGAAACTCGCTGAGCTGTGAGTCAGTGTATTTCTCTGTTGGTTTTTAAATCAAATTTTCAAATGAGGATTTTTCAACGTATCATGATTGATGAACAATAACAGAATATTTTCTGCAACAGTGATGTGAGCTGGAATCATTTGACTCGTCTGGACGAGGGCAGTTTCGTTGGACTCGGTGTTCTCGAGCAGCTTCACATCGGAAACAACCACATCAGTTTCATTGCTGACGGAGCATTCAGAGGCCTGGGCAACCTACAGACACTGTGAGTTTCACATATACATCACTAACAATCACTACATCACTGTTTATTGCCCTGAAGTGCCTTATTAATGTCATAATTTAAATCTCATGGCCACTTTTTCAAACACCAAGTCATGGTCTGTTATGTTGCTTTTATATTTAGCATAGTTATACTGCAGAATTTTTGTGTAGTGATATCACTGCCTTCAGGTGATTTATATAAACGAGGTACTGTATGTTTGAACATTGCCTGATGTAAATCACGTTTGACTCCTGTGTGTCTGTGTCAGACAAGTGTGTTGTAGTTTGCTCATGTATGTTGCGGTGAGCTGAGGCTACGCCCTTAAATAGAACCACATGGCATCCAGGCATGAAGGTCAATGCAGGTCAGAGGTGATTGTGGGGGGGAGTGGAAGTTACCGTCCCCCTCACTCCACCCAAAAAATTGTAAGCGGACACACAGGGGTGGACCATGAATTAAAGGGTGTTACTTTGCTGGTTTTTCCTTGTATTGTTTAGTTTTTATATCTTTGGCAGTGGTGCTTTGAAATGGATGAATTAAAAAACGCAACCCTTTTATCGGGCATTTTGGTAAAAGACGCCATAATCTTAACTGTCCATTAAAAGTCTGGAAGAACTTCCATCAAGAATAAAGGTAATGTCTCTCCATTAATGTGTTCCTTAATGCCCTTTTTCTCGACAAAGTGTTTCAAAACTAGTGTTTCATGACATTCGATGTATATCAACATAGAATTCATGTGCTAAAGTTAAACAGAAAAATTCTAATGTTGACCCATATCATTCTGCCCGATATATCGGTTCCATCACAAATATCGTTCTGCCCGATATATCGGTTCCGTCACAAATATCGTTCTGCCCGATATATCGGTTCCGTCACAAATATCGTTCTGCCCGATATATCGGTTCCGTCGCAAATATCGTTCTGCCCGATATATCGGTTCCGTCGCAAATGTCGTTCTGCCCGATATATCGGTTCCGTCGCAAATATCGTTCTGCCCGATATATCGGTTCCGTCGCAAATATCGTTCTGCCCGATATATCGGTTCCGTCGCAAATGTCGTTCTGCCCGATATATCGGTTCCATCACAAATAACGTTCTGCCCGATATATCGGTTCCGTCGCAAATATTGTTCTGCCCGATATATCGGTTCTGTCGCAAATATCGTTCTGCCCGATATATCGGTTCCGTCGCAAATATCGTTCTGCCCGATATATCGGTTAATTAGTGGTCGGCTATTATGGGTTTTTAATGGCCAATTCCAGAATCTAGACAGGAATTTGAAATTTATACAATTGAATGGCAACAAAAATTGTTTAAATAAATTTTTTAATTTGACAATATTTATGCAAAATTCACAAAAGTACCCATTGACAAGTCTGTCAATAGATTTTGGAAGTGATGCAAGGCATTAACACTTCTGATAATCGGTCAAGCGGACAGTGTTCAAAATATCATCCGATTAATCTGTGTAGCTGATATATCAGTCTATCACTAAATCAAATGAATGTTTGTTTCAAACAAATATCGTTCTGCCCGATATATCGGTTCCGTCGCAAATATCATTCTGCCCGATATATCGGTTCCGTCGCAAATATCGTTCTGCCCGATATATCGGTTCCGTCGCAAATATCGTTCTGCCCGATATATCGGTTCCGTCGCAAATATCGTTCTGCCCGATATATCGGTTCCGTCGCAAATATCGTTCTGCCCGATAAATCGTGTACATCACAAATACATTCTGCCTGATACATTTTTATCGAGGAAAACTCGAGTCCCTGATCAGTCCAAGTGTTCCTCTCCATTAATGTGTTCCTTAGTGCCTCCAAAGTGTTTCAGAACTAGTGTTTCATGACATTCGATGTATATCAACATAGGATTCATGTGCTAAAGTTAAAAAAAAAATTATAATGTTGGCCCTTTATAATTTTATTGATAATTTGCATTTCTATCAGCTATATCAGTAAACATTTTGATGCGCTTAACCTTTTTTTGCCATAGTGATGGATGTCTTTGGCCATTGTGTCACATCTCACACTGTTTCAGAGCATCTGGTTTGCTGTGTTAATTTATATGTGTCCCATGCGCATGAACACACAAACACAGCAGCTTTACGAGTCGCATTTGAGGGTGTGGATGTTAACAGTGTGGTTTCCTCTCTCTACACAGAGATCTGAAGTATAATGAAATCTCGTGGACGATCGAGGACATGAACGGCCCTTTCTCTGCTCTCGACAACCTGAGGAAACTGTGAGTTTTGTTTTGGTAAACATTGACATTATAGTTCAAGAAATGAGTATAATTCCATGTGATGCTTCATCTCAATAAATAGATGGATTAATGTGATCTACAGGAGTTCAGTATGAGTGCAGAAGAAGACCTTCTGTCCATAGAGAATGTAATCTTGCAGCACATCATGACTTACACAAGGTGTTTTCTCTGTTCCTCAGGTTCCTGCAAGGCAATCAGATTCGATCGGTCACCAGGAAGTCCTTCACAGGTCTGGAGATGTTGGAGCAGTTGTAAGTGTCTCGTTCTGTCAGATCCAACACAGTTGATGAAGATAATGGAGTGGTGATGATGATTGTTTTCTTTTCTCTCATCACTTAACAGGGATTTGAGTAACAACGCCATCATGTCAGTGCAGGCCAACGCTTTCTCACAGATAAAGAAACTTACAGAGCTGTATGTATGAAATGCTTCAAACTCAAGTTGAACGAGTCAACATGCCATGAACTTCACAGCAGCAGTGATTAAAGCCACTTAAAGCAGGGTTCCCATGCTCACGGAAAACCTAAAAGTACACAAAGACAGCATAAAGATAATCCATATGACTTGAGTGCTTTAATCCCTGTCTTCTGAAATGAGACTATCGCTTTGGGAGAGGGAAAAAAGCAAAAATTCAGTCCTTATTGACCAAAACACTTCTCTTGTGTCCAGCTCTCCGATCCAGTTTCATGAGAGTTGCTTGCACGTTCCTCGCACTTTTGCTCTTCACGGAAGAACTTACGGTTGTATTGCGCACGTGTCAGTTCTTGTGTGAACATGCTAATATGTCAAGCGCAAGTGGTGAACTATTGCTTTAAAGTCGTGGAAAAGACGTAACTTTCTATTGTGAATCTATTATTTTATTGTTATGCGCAATTCTAAAATACTTCTGTAAAAACATGGGTTTTTAAATCCTTATCCAGAAATCACAGATGACTGTAAAAGTCATGGAATGTCATGGTTAATTCAGAGACATTCGTTGGTCTGAAGGTGTGGGAACCCTGTTAAAATAAATGTCTAAACTCTCACTGTTATCCCGAATTGTTTGTCAATTGATAGTAGATAAACTAGCAGTTCCTCATTAATCTGTTTCCTGCTCTTCCGCTATCGAGTGATAATTCTGTACTTGCCAATAACGGTGTTTCCTGTGTCTTCGCCTGTCAGGCACCTGAACTCGTCCAGTCTGCTGTGTGACTGCCAGCTCAAGTGGTTTTCTCCATGGGTGGTAGAACATGCGTTTGTTCCTCTGGTGAACGCCAGCTGCGCTCATCCACATCTGCTGAAGGGCAAAAGCGTCTTCGCCGTCGCTCAGGACGAGTTTGTGTGCGGTGAGTTGAGCGAGATGAGTTTCAGCTCTCTGTCTCTTATTGTCTTATTGTAGTTTAAATATCTTCCACAAAACCATAAATCAGTTTCTTGAAGCTGTTTAGAACAGGGTTCCCGTGGGCCCTTAAATTCAGTTCTCTAAAATTTAAGGTCATAAATAGTCTTAACCCCTTAAACTTTATGGAGTCACCGGCAGTTCCAAAGGGGGGTGATAAGTCCCCATAAACATAAGTCAGGCATATGAGGTATCATTTGAAAGCTTAGAAAATGTACTTTTCATAGATAATCATCACTTCTGCATTTATTGTACTTAAAATAACAAAATAACGACTCAAAACATTCGCGTCGCAATTTAGCGCCCCCTAGAGGTAATGGGGTAGAAATATTTATATAAAAATGGACAAGTCATATATCAAATGAAAGCTCTCATTCTCAGGAATGTGACTGTATAGTTTATTTCGTTGCATTAATACCACAGTTCAAAAGATTTTCAAAAGAATCACAAAGTGAAATATGATTTCTGTAAGTCATCAAATACAAACGTCTCTTTTATGATAACTGCTGCTGTAAGCCCCAAATAGCCAAAAACTTTATTTCTGCTTTTACCTTAGAGAGTTTTCTAAAAAATTAGCCATTTTTAACTTGTCTGTGAGCTTGCTTGTGTGAATAATCCAATGTTATATCTTAGATGTCCAGAACAAAATATGCCATCCAGCAGGAAAAGCATGCTAAACAAATCATCAGAAAATATATTTTCGACTATTGATGATAAAACATTTTATATCGCCACAAAGGGGAGGATCTTAGCTTTCTAATGACACCTAGATTGAGCTTCTAGTCCACTCAGAGGCCGAGATATTCAATGAAATATTGAGGGTGGTGCTTGAACTGAACATTAGACTGAATGTCTATGGATGACACATCTGTGAGGCCTAAAATGTGTTAGAGCGCCACCTACATTTCAGATCTGTATATTGTGATGGAATGTGAGAGAGAACAAAATATTTTATCTAGTGCTTTCTGCCATCTAGTGGAATAAAATGAGACTTTTCAAAGTGAGGTAGAGTGAACAGAACCAGAATTACATGTTTACAAAGTTACGACAACAAAATGTTTTTTTAATTATTAATTTAAAAATATATATATATTTATAATAAGATTAAAAACACATACAATATTATTTATGAATAATTGGAGTCTTTTTTGGGGGGGGGGGGGTTCTCTGAAAAATGAGACCAATATTTTGCAATTAGTCCACAGTATGTGTGAATGATGAGCTTTTAAATTTGAGTGTGAAAAATTGCATGTGGCAGCCCAAAAATGAGTTTAAGGGGTTAAATATCTTAAATGGTATATCAAAAGACTTAATTATCATTTAAAGAGGTCTCAAATTTGGGGACGGAAAGACCGTAATCGCGATATGGCCTAATATGATTATTATTAAACTTCAAAATGCTACAGTTTAACTAAATAAATGCGTGCGCTGTGTGCTTCAAAGTGACCTTTTGAATGTTTACTTTAAGGTGTTTATATTATAATGCATTTTAGATGATTGTAAGAGTGCATATTTTATTTCCCTTATCTGTTTGAATGAGCAGCTGGAATCAGTAAAGCACAAACATTTCAAAATAAGAGTCCCGGGGCTTGTTTATAGTTAAAGGTCCCTTTGCATCTGGGATTTAATTCAATTTGGTCCACCCTGTCTCGGGAAGGAAAGACTAAGAAAACAAAATGTTTACATTCCATATAGACTATCAGTTTTAAAAACTATTGGCAGTTAAAAAAACATTGCATTTCTTTCGACCGACAATTCAATATCGGTCGACTTCTTATTCGTATGTACTGATATGTTGGTACATCAATACATTTTAATGTAATATATGGGAAAAATGTCTTGAGTATTTTTGATTAAAACAATAATGAAATTAATTATGCAAAAAAAAATGTACTTTGCACTTTTAAAAACTAAATAAATCTAAACTGAAAATTGAAACCTAAATTAAACTGAAATTGAACTGAAACTATACTAAAATCGAATGGTTTAGTCATAGTGTGAATAATTTTTCTATTCTTTGTTTTGCAGATGATTTCCCTAAACCTCAGATCACCGTTCAGCCCGAGACACAAGCTGCCATCAAAGGCACAAACGTGACGTTTGTTTGTTCAGCTGCGAGCTCCAGCGACTCTCCGATGACCTTTGCCTGGAAGAAAGACAACGAGTTGTTGAACTATGCAGAGATTCACAATCAGGCTCACCTGAGGTCACAGACGGGAGAGGTCAGCGAGGTCACGGAATACACCACCACACTGCAGCTCCATAACGTAGAGTTCACCAGTGAGGGCAAATACCAGTGCGTCATCTCCAATCACTTCGGATCATCGTACTCCACCAAAGCCAAACTCACCGTCAATAGTAAGTGTTCAGCTGGGGTCCGAAGTGTCACACATTTCAATTCCAATTATCTTTACTGTCCACAACAATCGCCCATATTTTTGTTTCATATTCTGCTATTTAAATATGAATATATTTATTCCATATATTAAATATTAATTCCATTATTATATCATCTATCATTTACGTTAAATCCTATTAAACCTGGATATTCTTCTAAATATTTCTAAAAATATTTTCACCCTATTTTGGTGGCCAAATTTTCTTTGCGTCCCTAATATTTCAATATTTTACAAAAAATTATATTGATCCTTCATTCCTTGTTTTTTCTCTCAGTGCTGCCGTACTTTACGAAAATGCCGATGGATCTGACGATCCGCGCGGGAGCCACGGCGCGACTGGAGTGTGCCGCGAGTGGACATCCGTCGCCGCAGATTGCTTGGCAGAAAGATGGCGGAACAGATTTCCCAGCGGCTCGCGAGCGACGAATGCATGTCATGCCGAAAGACGACGTGTTTTTCATCGTAGACGTTAAGACGGAGGACATCGGCGTGTACAGCTGTACCGCTCAAAACACAGCAGGGGCGATATCTGCTAACGCTACGCTAACTGTGTTAGGTAAACTCATGCTATGCTAAGCTTAGCACTAAGACACAATCTGTCTGTCTTTTTATCTATTTGATAGAAATTCACAGAAGAAAACAGTGGACATTCCCAGCTTGCTCTTTCTCCTACAGAAACTCCGTCTTTCTTGCGTCCGCTGATGGACCGTACAGTAGTTAAAGGTGAGACGGCAGTGTTGCAGTGTATTGCCGGCGGTAGTCCTCCTCCGCGACTCAACTGGACTAAAGACGATAACCCGCTTGTCGTCACAGAGCGACACTTCTTTGCTGCAGGAAATCAACTGCTGATCATCGTAGACGCCGCAGGGGGAGATGCGGGGACGTACACATGCGAGATGTCCAACCCGCTGGGCACAGAGCGCGGGAACGTCCGTCTGGCCATCCTGCCTAATCCCAACTGTGACTCCGGTTCGGCAGGGGGGGGAGCACTGGGGTCACGCTCGGGCGAGGAGGATGGCTGGACGACGGTGGGCATCGTGATCATTGCGGTGGTGTGCTGTGTGGTGGGCACGTCTCTCGTGTGGGTCGTCATCATATATCACACACGCAGACGCAATGAAGACTGCAGCATCACCAACACAGGTCAGTCACTCGTAAAGATCTATAGAATCTATTGAACATCAATCTAGATAAACAACTGTGGTGTGACAGCTTCATTTAGACTAAATCTGCATTACAAATATAACTTATTATAGTGTCCAAAAGCCTCTCCAAACAAATAAAACATAATGATTGTACATAAGAACTAATTACACATGCAAACACAACAATGACTAAAGGTTTGCGTAGCATTTTAGTAAAGAGATTTCACAGTATGAGTTTCATTCTGTGCCATTTGAGTCATCATTGTGGAATTATCTATTGATCTATGCATCTGATTACCTTGTGTGTGGGCTCGTTTAAAAGATAATCACCTCCTCTAAGTAATGGCATGTGATATTTTTATGTTCTGTTTATTTTTTGTGAAGTTATAAGTGAAAACGCTGCATATGAGCAACACCTGTTCAAAGACATATACTTTCAGTAGCTATTACTCATTTTATTGTCTGTGAGTAAAACAAATTGACTGGTTGTATTATAAGGGCTTATCTGCGCTTAAAGTCTTGAGTAAATGAACATTAGTAATTGTTTTTCTCTCTTTATGTGTTTAGATGAGACGAATCTCCCGGCAGACATCCCGAGCTACCTCTCATCTCAGGGGACTCTAGCTGAGCGTCAGGATGTTTATATTCCATCAGAGAGCGGCAGCAGTCATCAGTATATCAGCTCATCCATGGGAGGATTTTACATGCCACCTAAAGACATGAACAGTATGATGAGCTCAATTCCCTCTAGATATACTTTAATTTAATTATTTATTCATTAATGCCCTAGACATGTCACTTTGTTCTCTCAGGTCTCTGTCATCTGGACACAGGAAGTGAGGTGGACATGGAGGCGGCGATTGATCCTCTGTTGTGTCATTATCAAGGGCCGGTCGGATCTCTGCTGAGACGAGGAAACCGCTACAGTCCAGATCTGCCGGATATATACACAGGTCAGTGAAACAGCATTGTGACATCACATAGAGACATCAGAACCCGTGTATCAGTGTGTTTTAAATGAGACTCGTCCTCCTCAGGCTGTCCGTCAGAGCAGCGCTCCATGTGCAGAGACTCATATAGCAGTTCCTCCAGGAGGAGAGATCTATACGCCTGCACCAGCGAGCCATTTGATCAAATGATGCAACCACCTGCCGCTGGACTTCACCTGCAGACAGACACTTCCTGTCCTGAGGACTGTGAGCGGGGAGAGTGTGTGCTGTCCAGAGGCTCTTCTGGCTCTTATATGGGTGAGAATTCACTCGATGTTTACTGCCTCAACTATCAGTTTTAATATGTGAATAGAGGTTTAATCAGCATATATGTCTTCAGGTACATTTGGAAAAGCCCCGTGGAGGCCACAGCAGGAGCTGAGCTCTCATAACAGAGTCATTCTACATGAGAATCCATACGCAGACCTCCAGACTGACTCGGACCTCGAAGAGGAGCACGCGGGACGCGTCAAGGCAGAACTGGACGCTAGTGTGTATGAACAGCCCTTTGATAATAGCAGGACAATAGAGAGCTTTTTTGCACCGCAACTGGCGTCTTAGCGCCACATGGACGGCAATCATGTGACTTTACAATCCGTTCCATTCCTTCAACACGAGAGCGACCAAAAACTCTAAACGTTCTACCTCAGAAAGGAGCTTCGCCTGAAAGTAAACAGAGACACGTGGAATTGGAAACGCAAGAGACTGATTGAGAGAAACCTTTGTACAAAAAAAGAACATGTAAATTTTATATACAAAATTATATTTTGTAAATTAATTCTGTAAATATGATCCATTAATTTTCAGGCATTTTTCCTTAAAGGAATATTTCCGGGTTTAATACAAGTTAAGCTCAATTGACAGCATATGTGGCATAATGTTGATCTGCACAAAAATTTATTTAGTCTCGTCGCTCCTTTTCTTTAAAAAAAGGCAGAAATCTGTGTTCCAGTGAGACACTTACAGTATACTCACTGTTTCAAAAGTATAGACACAAGACATAAACAAAATGTGTGATAACATGATTTTAGTGTAATTAAATCTTACTAACTGCATCTGTGTAAAGTTATAGGCAATTTTACAACTTCGCCAGAAACCCTAAAACAGCCGTAAAAACGACTAAGGTTTAAACCTTAATCGTCAAAATATTAATAACCACAGTCTTGACAAAATGGGTATCTTTTGAAAGTTTAGAAGCTCTACTTTCCAATGCATGTAGGTATTATGACCAAATCTGAACAAGTGCTTTGAAATTTGCAGACAAATCAGAAGTGTTCCGTTTTGATAATTTATAAATACTTTTGCACTACACATATTATTGTGATCAGTAAAAACATGAAACTGATCAAATAGTCATGTGTCATATGTTGTTGGAAAGCTCTCAAAGAGTAGAATACAACCAGCCTATTTGTTTTACTCACAGACAAAAATATAGCGAGTAATAGCTAAGTATATGTCTTTGACAATTATGTTGATGTTGCTTATATGCTGTTTTTGCTCATAACTTCATGAGACATAAACGGAACATAAAATATCACACACCATTACTTAGAGGAGATTATCTTTCAAATGAGTCCACACACAAGATAATCAGATGTATAGATCATTAGATAATCCACATGAAGCACAATGTTACATATGACCACCAGGAGATGGCGCCAAATACATGACACAGACTCAATGATGACTCAAATGACACAGAATGAAACTCATTCTGTGAAATCTCATTACTAAAATCATGTCTGCATGCTATACAAACCTTTAGTCATTGTTGTGTTTGCATATGTAATTAGTTCTTATGTACAATTATTATGTTTTATTTGTTTGGAGACGTTTTTGGACACTATGATAAATTATTTTTGTAATGCTATAACTTTTGATTGCTTTGTCATATCAACACACAATTTTTCTCAGATACAGTTGACTTGATTGGGAACAAAACAAAAGCAGTTTTTCAGAGCCACATTATTTACACCCAGAGATATATAATGTCAAATCAGAAAAATATGGAAGAAAGTACATTTTTCAGCAGTTTCATAGGCTGAGAGTCTCAGAATGTATCAATCTATAGCATTAATAAATGTGAAACATTTTCTATACAATGATACCATACACTTGACCCTCCATGTTTTTTTTGTTCCCTCCTTTAATTTTGGGTATGCCACTGAAAAAGGAAATTCAGAGATTAAAGGGTTAAACAACTTTACAGCTCAAATAATACAGGAGTTTTAACAGAAGAATTAATGTAAGTGCTTTTATAAAATTATAATCTTCACATTTCTGCCTTTAAACCCTCCAAAAATTGACCCCATTGACTTCCATTGTAAGTGTCTCACTGGAACACAGATTTGAAAAGGAGGGATGAGTCAAAATAATTTTTTGTGGTAATAAACATTATGCCAGAAATGCTGTCGATTGACCTTAAGTTGTATTCAACCTAGAATATTCTTTCAAATGTACGCCTATTGTGTGCAGACTGGAGTCAAATATGACTTATGTAAAATATGCCAGTTTTTACCACCTCACCGGTTTGTTAATGACAGAAACAGTCTAAAAATGAGCTATTTTTGTGTGTAAATTCTAATTTATTTGAATTTGTTCACACATCACAAAATGCCCCTTGAACACTGTTTCATTCAGGTCTGTTTATAATGTTTATTCAGCTTTTTGCTTTGAGTAAAGCACCTATTTGCACAAACCAGCACACAATAAACACTCCCGTAAGCTGCTACACAGTGGAAAAATAGTGTGATTTTTATCCACAAATCTGTCACATCTGTTTGTGTTCATAGTAAGACCTAAACAAAATGCATTCGGCTTTGGAAATTTCTGTTCGAGAGTAGTTTTCGAAAATGTACATTGAAACTGATTTTCAATGTGGCAAAGAGATACATAAATATTTTTACACAAGAATAACAGTCACAGGGAACAATGTCTCACAAGCTTTGTTTTGACAATATTATCTTCTTTGTTGATTCTCAATCACAGCCGACAGAAAACACATTGACAACAGCCAAGTTAAAGGACGCACTCGTGTTCCTGTGCTGTTTTAGCTGTTCTGTGTTGGACATGCATCAAGTGGACGTATTGTGGCCATTGCATCATGTCTCGCTGTTTATTAGCATCTCACGCCATGAGCGAAGCATTTAAAATAATATATATATATATATATATTTAGACAAAAAATAGTTGGGTCTTGAAACCCCTGTGCTTTTGTTCCATTCCATTGCGCTCTGTCCAGCTGGTCTGGAACCCAAGAACTCAAGGTCGTCATCACCAGTGTGATCTCTTCTCAATGACATACAAAGGAAACGCCTCCAGGTTCCACCACAAACCTCTGGCTGAAGGCCATGAGCTCTCTCTGCACACACACAGCTGGACGAGTCTGGTGTTTATTCAGGGTGTGAAGTTCACTCTTGGTTCACCTTGTGTGTACGTGTCTTTGAGCATGTTGTGCTGGGAAAGACCTGCAGTGTGGACTGATGGACATCTCATGAGGTTTTTGAGATTTAAGAACAGAAGAACTTGCCCTGCAGAGAGAGACTCCAGTTCCTCAATTATCTTATTTATGTCCTCAAGGAACTTTTAAGATGTATTTCAAGAGCCTTGAAGCCTGAAGGAACCATTGAGAGTTCTTTTAGTTCCTGAAAGAACACTCAGAGAACTGAAAGGGTGTCTGGAGGATCTCCAGAGGGTTCCATCAGTGTGGCATCAGAGGAACCCCAAATAGTGCTTCAAGTATCTTTGAAGTTTTACAGTTTAATTACTTTAGAAAAGGTCCTATGCTACGTCCACACCAATATGTTTTCATTTGAAAACACATCTTTCTTTTTCTATGTTTTGGTCTTCCATCCACACCGAGACGGCACTTTTCGAAAATGTGGATACATTTGAAAATGCCTTCTTTGCATTGTAGTGTGGACGGGGAAGATGGAGATATCTGAAAATGATGACGTATTTGTTGTCATGTGATCGATTCAGCCCAAAACAACCAAGATGGTGGCCCATGTAGTAGCGGCGTAATTGTGCCTGTTATTCGCTTTGATAGCGTTGTTAAAGATAAAAGTTACTTGGGGACCTGGGTAGCTCAGTGGTAAAATATGCTGGCTACCACCCCTGGAGTTTGCTAGCTCGCTAGTTCAAATCCCAGGGCATGCTGAGTGACTCCAGCCAGGTCTCCTAAGCAACCAAATTGTCCCGGTTCGTTGTGGTTCGTTCACGGTGGGGTGCGTGACGAGTTGAACGTGGTTGCCACGGTGGATGGCATGAAGCCTCCACATGTGCTATGTCTCCGTGGCAACACACTCAACAAGCCACGTGATAAGATGCACGAGTTGACAGTCTCAGACGCGGAGGCAACTGGGATTCGTCCTCCGCCACCCGGACTGAGGCAAATCACTATGCGACCGTGAGGACTTAAAGCACATTGGGAATTGGGCATTCCAAATTGGGAGAAAAAAAAGATAAATGTTACTTTGTACAACCTTCACATTGCATTCCTTCAAAGGCAACGCAAAGTTTACTCTGAATTGCTGTATGTCAACAAAACACGAGGACAACAGAGTGCAACAGTGCCCGTCCACTTATTCAGCCATCTGGGTTCTGGAAGTATTTTCCCCATTCATTTCTTCCATACACTTTTAATAAAATCCTTCATGAAAGAGTTGTGGCCATGAACCAAACCAGCCAGCTCTAAAGGTGAATCACAACATTATAAACTTTTGTTTTGAGGCAAAAAAGTATTTTGAAATCAAAGATACAAGACTGTGTACTTACGGGGCCTGGGTAGCTCAGTGGGAAAGACGCTGGCTACCACCCCTGGAGTTCCCTAGTTCAAATCCAGGGTGTGCTGAGTGACTCCAGCCAGGTCTCCTAAGCAACCAAATTGGCCTGGTTGCTAGGGAGGGTAGAGTCACATGGGTTAACCTCCTCGTGGTCACTATAATGTGGTTCGCGCTCTCGGTGGGGCGCGTGGTGAGTTGTGCATGGATGCCACGGAGAATGGCATGAAGCCTCCACATGCGCTATGTCTCCGCGGTAACGCGCTCAAAAAGCCACGCAATAAGATGCACGGATTGACGGTCTCAGACGTGGAGGCAGCGGAGATTCGTCCTCCACCACCCGGATTGAGGCGAGTCACTACACCACCACGAGGACTTCGAGCATATTGGTAGAAAAAGGGGAAAAATTATCCCCTCCCCTAAAAAAAAGATTGTGTACTTACTGTCTTTCATGAGGGATTGAACTACAATCCTATGAAGCATTGCAAATGATGTCATTGAATAAAAATGAGAATATATAAAACTTATAACTAACTATAATTATAAAATCAGTAAATTTTACATTTATGGCAAAATATTCATATATGTACAAATATATAAGTAGTTTAAAGCCCAAAGCATATCCGCGTGACATTATTTTCGTCATCAGGAATGTCCGCGGATGTCTGCGCACAGTGTCCGCGTGCAGTCTGATTTTTCTGTCCACGTGGACAAACGCGCATGCGCAAGGTTGACTGTTGAGATAGAAGAGTCCACTAGGTGGCAATACGCACAGTTGTGCTGTACTGTCAAGTAGTCGTTGAAAAACATATCAACAAAACATTTTGTTGTTCTTGCTTCCTCTAATGGCAGATCCTCAGTTTTTCTTATTCTTTATCCTTCAGAGTGGATGTCCTGTAAATGACACAATTCTGTGCTGCCCTCTAATATCTGGTAGCGTATAATAAAGCAATTGTACTGCGCATGTGGCGAACGCGTCCATCCGAGCTCATCCGCATGAGGTATACTTTCAAAGCTGTGCGCACAACTGTGCACAAGACGGAACGCGCAAAGTGAAGTATACCTGGGCCTTAAGGGTGAAGGGAGACCGACTCCATTCACAGTGCGTCATGGGAGTGGGCAGTCAATCTGAGGCACGTTTAGTGGGTTTCGATATGAAGTCAATTGAAAAGTTGTTGCAGAGCAAGTTATTACATTTTGATAAAAGATTATAAAGACTTTTCTCTTTGGAATAACATGCACAATAAGACTAGGAACATGTATTTAAGAAATTAAATAGGGCCAATTTTGATTGATTTCAAAGTGTTTTAGTTTGACATTGATTTTTATCTGGTTTCTGTGGTTTGTTGCATTTTTTCAAAGTGTTTCAGACATGTTTATTAAACTATTGCAAATTATACTGTATTTTTATACACAAGCTATAGAACTCTTATAACAACAACAGCAGCGTGTAGATCAAAGTGTGTCATGCAGCAGAGAAGTTTTTTGTTTAAACTGCAGCCAACAAAGAGTTTCCTGGCAATTGAAGGAAAACAAGAGAATAACTGGAACTAGACAAAGTTTGTGGACAGACTTTGAGGTTGGCTTGAAAAAGCCTGGTCTGAAAGTTTAATCGAGTTTAAAAGTCCAGATCTAGTACAATCTAGTAAATTTGGAAGTTTTTGTTGCCAGACTTTGCTAGCATGTTTTAATACTTAGTTAGGCATTATTAGCATGTTTATCAGGACATCAGGTGTTGTTAGCTTGTTGCTAGGTGTTGCTTGCAAATTTAACACTTGCCTAGATATTGTTAGCATGGTTTAGTATGTTGCTAGCATGTTTTAGCACTCAGCTAGGTTTTTGTTAGAATGTTGCTAGCATTTTTTTAGCACTTAGCTAAGCATTGCTAGCATGTTTTAACACTTAACTAGGCAGTGTCAGCATGATGTTAGCATGTTTTAACACTTAACTAGGCAGTGTCAGCATGATGTTAGCATGTTTTAACACTTAACTAGGCAGTGTTAGCATGATGTTAGCCTGTTTTAACACTTAACTAGGTAGTGTTAGCATGATGTTAGCATGTTTTAGCACTTAGCTGGGCATTGGTAGCATGTTATAGCACGTAGCTAGTTGTTGCTAGCATGTTTAAGGGTGTCGTTAGCATTCGTGAGCACTTAGGCATTGCTAGCATGTTTATCAGGACATCAGCTTGTTGCTAGGTGTTGTTAGCATGTTACTAGCTTGTTGCTTGCCAATTTAACACTTGCCTAGATATTGTTAGCATGTTTTGGTATATTGCTAGCGTGTTTTATCACTCAGCTAGGGTTTGTTTGAATGTTGCTAACATTTTTTAGCTCTTAGCTAAGCATTGCTAGCATGTTTTAACACTTAACTAGGCAGTGTTAGCATGATGTTAGCATGTTTTAACACTTAACTAGGCAGTGTTAGTATGATGTTAGCATGTTTTAACACTTAACTAGGCAGTTTTAGCATGGTGTTAGCATGTTTTAGCACTTAGCTAGGCATTGGTAGCATGTTTTAGCAATTAGCTAGTTGTTGCTAGCATGGTTAAGGGTGTCGCTAGCATGTTGCTAGCATTTGTGAGCACTTGGGCATTGCTAGCATGTTTTAGCATGACTTTAGCATGTTGCTAGGTGTTGTTAGCATGTTACTAGCTTGTTGCAAAATGTTGCTAGCAAATTTAAACTTACTTAGATATTATTAGCATGTTTTAGCACTTAGCTAGGTTTTTGCTAGCATGTTTTAGAACTTAGGCAATGTTAGCATGTGTTAGTATGTTGCTATAAAGTTTTAACACTTAGCTAGACATTGCTAGCACGTTTAAGGGTATCGCTAGCATGTTGGACGCATTTTTTAGCATGACATTAGCATGTTGCTAGGTGTTGTTAGCATGTTACTAGCTTGTTGCAAAGTGTTGCTAGCAAATTTAAACTTACTTAGATATTATTAGCATGTTTTAGCACTTAGCTAGGTTTTTGCTAGCATGTTTTAGAACTTAGGCAATGTTAGCATGTGTTAGTATGTTGCTATAAAGTTTTAACACTTAGCTAGACATTGCTAGCACGTTTAAGGGTGTCGCTAGCATGTTGGACTCATTTTTTAGCATGACATTAGCATGTTGCTAGGTGTTAGCATGTTACTAGCTTGTTGCAATGTGTTAATAGCAAATTTAACACTTAGATATTGTTAGCGTGTTTTAGTATGTCGCTAGCATGTTTTAACACTTAGCTAGGTTTTTGCTAACATGTTTTAGAACTTAGGCAATGTTAGCATGTGTTAGTATGTTGCTATAAAGTTTTAACACTTAGCTAGACATTGCTAGCATGTTTAAGGGTGTCGCTAGCATGTTGGACGAATTTTTTAGCATGACATTAGCAGGTTGCTAGGTGTTGTTAGCATGTTACTAGTTTGTTGCAATGTGTTAATAGCAAATTTAACACTTGGATATTATTAGCATGTGTTAACATGTTGCTACAAAGTTAATACTTAGCTAGACATTGCTAGCATGTTTTAACACTTAGCTATTTGTTGCTAGCATATTTAAGGGTGTCGCTAGCATGTTGGTAGCATGTTTTAACACTTAGCTAGGTTTTTGCTAGCATGTTTTAACACTGTTAGATGTTGCTAGCATGTTTTAGCACTTAGGCAATGTTAGCATGTGTTAGCATGTTGCTATAAAGTTTTAACACTTAGCTAGACATTGCTAGCATGTTTTAGCACTTAGCTATTTGTTGCTAGCATATTTAAGGGTGTCGCTAGCATGTTGAATGCATTTCTTATCATGACATTAGCATGTTGCTAGGTGTTGTTAGCATGTTACTAGCTTGTTGCAAGGTGTTGCTAGCAAATTTAACACTTAGATATTGTTAGCATGTTTTAGTATGTTGCTAGGATGTTTTAGCACTTAGCTAGGTTTTTGCTAGCATGTTTTAACACTTATCTAGGTTTTTGCTAGCATGTTTTAACATGTAGATAGGCAATGTTAGCATGTGTTAGCATGTTGCTATAAAGTTGTATCACTTAGCTAGACATTGCTAGCATGTTTTAGCACTTAGCTAGTTGTTGCTAGCATGTTTAAGCATGTCGCTAGCATGTTGGTAGCATGTTTTAGCACTTAGCTAGGTGTCCCTTAAGGCTAACATGTTTATTAAACTACTGCAAATGATACTGTATTTTTATACATAATCTATAGAACTCTTATAACAACAGCAGCGTGTAGATCAAAGCGTGTCATGCAGCAGAGAAGTATTTCGTTTAAACTGCAGCCAACAAAGAGTTTCCTGGCAATTGAAGGAAAACAAGAGAACAACTGGAATTCCAGCATAATTCCCCTGCTTTGATTTTGGCTCCAGCAAAACTAGACAGGAAATCAACTATTTCTCCGACCACCAGTGACTTGCACAAGGCTGATGCTTCCTGATCCTGGATCAGCTGAGAAACATCTATAGGTCTCGTCTGATGTGACCATGCTGAACTCAGATCTGCCACACACACCCAGAGTAAAAGGATTTCACATGCCTGCGTCTTATCTCGTGGCCAGACACTCTGAATTTCGTTGCTGATTTGTCGTCATTGTTGCCATATGTTGCAGCATGGATGCAGATGTTGGAGATAATCGATGGCTGGCCAGTGGCTCAGAGAACTTTAGCTCTTTCATTAAGAGATTGTGACAGGAAAAGAATCATTCTGACGAGATTCACAGATTTACTGTCGGGAAACGATTCTGGGAAGTTCTTATTCTGACAACAGATTGTTTCTGGTACTTTCCATGGATGTAATACTATTTGGTGTCTCATGATTTTTAACTGGGTATTAGAGACACAAAATATACCTAGAAAATTCTTATTTTAGATAAGACACTATTGACTAACATTAGCATGAGAAATAGTAGTAAACACATCAAATGTCTGAAGACGAAAGGTCTTTACATTCTTGACTGAATCATTCAAACTAGTTCTTCCATGCCCCATCCTGCTTTTCTTTTGTCTCGCAGAGAACTGTGGGGGTTAAAAGATTAAAAACAGATTTTTTTTGTAGTAAATCTAAAGGCATCTGGCAAATGTTCTGCAGTAACATTCAGCCGTGCTCTCTTTAAAATGGGGAAAAGGGCTGGAATGTTGGTGTGGTTTCTTGTAAGTCTTGGGGGATTGTAATCTAGCGTTCATGTTCACACAGGTGGGAATGCGGAGCTTTAAAGAACGATTAGGATTCTGGAAATGTTAACCCAGCAAACAAACACAGAACATTCCCCTAATATTAGCATATATATATATTCCTAACGTTCTAGGAACATTGTTTATAGGTTCTTTTTTTTTTTTTTTTTACTTCCTGAGACCCTCTGTCCACACGCGTGGACATTACGTTTTGGCTTCGCTATAGGCTATGCATAATTTCATTTCATTTAAACCGACTGATCTCAGTTAAGGAGACTCTGTGCTGTCAGTAAAGGATTAAACTTTTGACACACGTGGTCATGTGACCAAACAACATGGTGCTGATCTCAGCGGAGTTTGTGTTTGGGGGAAACGGCAACATAACTATATCTGGTAAGAAACCTCATTCAGTTTTTACATTGAAACCTGTTTGAGTCAAAAGATTAGAGTCTCTAGTTTCATCTGATATGCCATTTTTTTAAATTTCATCGATTTATTGCAAAACGCCATGCTGATAAACACAATGTCCACTAATGTGGACAATAGCACAAGGTTTTCATTAGAAATCCTGTATTTACTGAACATTATTACATTTGAGAAAATGTTTTGCTTTCAGAGTCTTTATATGGAGTTAGGATGAAAATAAGGTGCATTTCAAACTGTTCTGAGACCAGTGCAGACATTTCACAACTTAGTCCCTCTGTCCACATATGTGGACATTTTATGTATTTATTTATTTATTTATTTGCATGTTTATTAGGTGCTACTAGTTACTAATCAAAAAGGGGAATGGAAAATGCACACAGCAGTCATGCCCGGGTCTCAGGAGGTTCATAAACATAAACTAACATTTCCAGAACGGTCTCCAAACCTAAAGGGTTAGGAAAGGTTAGGGTTAGGTTAGTTAGCCAAGAAACCGTTCCTGGCTAACCAAAAGGGAACGTTCTGGGAACCAAAAATTGTTAGTTGGGAATCCTTGTAAGAGAACACCTAAAGCTGATTTCAGATCAGACTGTCTAAAAGTGTTTTATTGTATACTGCCACCTCTGACTCATGCCAACATCAACCGACATTCACACCCCCGAAAATACCAGAGACAACCAGCACACGTGGTGACTAACACTTCTGTGGCTTTTTAAATAACGAATCGCTGTGTCATCAGAAATCTTTGAAACAGCTCTTCCAATTTGATGCATTTCCGTCAAAGATGGAATTAAATTAAAATGGTAGTTTTGTGTCTGTATCTTTGAGCTCATCTGTACTTAAAAATGTACAATCTTTCTCTTGGGAGGGAAATGAATGAACAATTCTGATAACGCATTGAGTTTGCATGGGTGTATCCAAATTTTAGTCCAGTCAAATGCTCTTTAGAATAAGAAATTATAAATACCACCAGCAATATCAAGTAGGCAATCAGGGGTCAAGGCTGTGATTAAAATGCACAATAAATGATTGCAGTTTATTTATAATTTACTGTACAATGTCTGAAAAGTTTATCATTGCATTATGCATACTCTTACATAAATAGCAGGCAGTATACAGTATATACGGGTAAGCTAGTATTGCATTGAGAACACAGCCTGTCTTGTGTTTAACTGCATTTTGTCTGTGCACACGAGTTCACTTATTCCCCCCTCGTCCAATCGCAAATACAAACGGCCCCTTCTGCAGGCACTTTATGAGGCTCTCTGTGGTAAAAGACATGATGGGGGTGTATTTATGGAGGTGAAGGTTTTGATGGCTCATTGGAGGCGATATTGACAGCCTGCAACTGAGGAACATAGATATTTAAGCGTTTTGCTGTGACAGTTTGTGTCACTGGATTTAGCATCTTTATCCTGTTTTTCTTAGGCTTTAAAAAACTGAGTTGTACTAGTAAGATTTTTACACTTGATACACAATGTGACACTGATTATGCTTAAAGGGATAGTTCACTCAAAAATCCCAGACGTGTATGACTTTCTTTCTTCTGCTGAACACAAATGAAGATTTTTAGAAGAATATTTCAGCTCTGTAGGTCCATACAATGCAAGTGAATGGTGACAAGAACTTTGAAGCTCCAAAAAGCACATAAAGGCAGCATAAAAGTAATCCATACGACTCCAGTGGTTTAATCCATGTCTTCTGAAGCAATGTGATAGATGTGGGTGAGAAACAGATCAATATTTAAGTCCTTTTTTACTAGAAATAGCCACTTTTAGATTTTTGGAAATTATTAGCATATTGCTGTGCATGTAAACACACTCAATGGAATGATGAATCAGTAATTTAAGAAGTGAAAACCAGGACGGAATGAATCCCAAATGGCCAGCTGGTGAAATGTTGTTGGTTGAGGTGTGTGTTTATGAATTATTCAATGAATTTGACACTTACATATAGCGCTCCTCAGGTACAGTTTAGAGTGTGTTTAACTGAACTTCTGGTGCTTTCTGCTCTTAATGTTACTACTTATTCACACTGCTTCATTGCATCTGTAGAAGGATGGAGAGAGAGAGAGAGAGAGAGAGGGAGGGAGAGAGAGAGAGAGAGAGAGAGAGAGAGAGAGAGAGAGAGAGAGAGAGAGAGAGGGGGGGTGGGGTTGATAGAGTGTTCTAGAAGTTTTGGTTGGTTGCTAGGTGTGGTTTGGGTTTTCTAGCTGGTTGCTAGGTGTTGCTAGGGTTTTCTAGGTGGTTGCTAGGAAGTTTTGACTGGTTGCTAGGGTGTTGTAGCTGGTTGCTATGATAATTTGGCTGGTTGCTAGGTGTGGCTAGGGTGTTCTGGCTGGTTGCTAGGTGTTGCTAGGGTGTTCTGGCTGGTTGATAAGCTTTGCTAGGGTGTTCTAGCTGGTTGCTTGGTTGTTCTGGCTGGTTGCTTTGATGTTTTGGCTGGTTGCTAGGTGTGGCTAGGGTGTTCTATCTGGTGTCTAGGGTGTTCTAGCTGGTTGCTAGGAAGTTTTGGCTGGTTGCTAGGTGTGGCTAGGGTTTTCTAGCTGGTTGCTAGGAAGTTTTGGCTGGTTGCTAGGTGTTGCTAGGGTTTTCTAGCTGGTTGCTAGCTGTTGCTAGGGTTTTCTAGCTGGTTGCTAGGCATTTCTATGTTGTTCTAGCTAGTTGTTAGAGTGTTGCTTGATAGAACATTTTATTTGAACATTCTGTCAATGGGATTTGGGGTATTTTTGATTGACTGTTACAGGACGACTGTAAGTCCGATCAGTTTGAAAAGACACAACAAACCAAGTCAGAACTGTCTGAAGGTCTGTGCCTAAAGTGTCTATAGGACAGTGGATGAAATATAAGAGGACTTGATGACGTCAGACGAAAAAGAAAGTCGTTTGAGAGGCGGAGCAAGTTATTACATTTTGATGAAAGATTATGAAAACAAACTTTTTATTTATTTGTTCACAATAAGACCAGGAACATGCAGTCAATTTAGATTTCATGTTGATTTTAAGGCTCCTGAGAGACGGGCCAAACTTGAACTGTATTTGTCTGTTCGGTTCTTGAGAGATGCTTCAGTCATAGATGATATGAACAAATCTGCAGATCTTATGTTCAGTCTGGCCTCTAGAGACGCGTTTGAGAGTCAGTCAGCCCACCCAGAAGAGACGTACAATCCATTTTTATGGGCTCACAGACTTTTCTCTGTTGATTTATCAGAGCCGAGCCAAGTCATATATACTGTCATACATACTAGAACAGATCTCTCCTCTACATTCCAAGCCAAATTAGCGCCATCCAAGAAGAAATGAGACTCCCTCTCTCGAAAGAGTGAAAAAACTCAATATGCAGTTCATTTGAGTTGCCTTCACACTCTCTCATAAAAAACATCTGCTGATGTTTTCCAGACGCGCAGGAATGACGGCAAACAGCCAACAAGACCTTCAGAGACATAAAGATGATTATTAAAGACATAATTTATCCAAAAATTATAATTCTGTCATCATTTACTCACTCTCACGTCGTTCCAAACCCATATGACTTTTTTCTTCTATGGAACACAAAAGATGTTTAGCAGAATGTCAAAGCTGCTCTTTTCCATACAGTGAAGTTTTCTAGATTTTCTTGATTTTGGGGCTTTTATTCATAACACAAAGCTTTAGTATGACTTCAGCGACTTGAAATATAGTGCACGAATCATAGGGACTACTTTTATGATACTTTACGGTGTTTATATAGTGTTTATTTTCATCCTTTATGTTAGTCTGAGTTTGACAGCCCCTGGTCACTGTATGGTGTCATTGTATAGAAAAGAGCAGCGTGACATAACTAAACGTATTCTTTTAAGGTAGATATCAAGTTTTTAGCTATTTGGGGCTTAGAGCAGCAGTTATCGGCACATAAAAGAGACGTTTGTGTTTGATGACTTACAGAAATCACTTTGTGATTCTTTAGAAAATCTTTTGAACTGTGGTATTATTGCAACAAAATAAACTGTACAGTCACATTCCTGAGAATGAGAGCTTTCATTTGATATATGACTTGTCCATTAAGGTGCTATGTGAAGGACTTTTATTTTCATATAAATATTTCTACCCCATTACCTCTAGGGGGCGCTAATTTGTGACGCGAATGTTTTGAGGCCTTATTTTGTTATTTTACGTAACATAAATGCAGAAGTGATGTTATCTCTGAAAAGTACAGATTCTAAGCTTTCGAATGATACCTCATATGCCTGACTTACTATGTTTACGGAGACTTTAACGTTTTAAGCGTAAACTTTTTTCTCGATACAGCGCCCCCCTTTGGACCCGCCGAGTTTAAGAGGTTAAGAAAGTGTGTTTTTTTAAAGATGCAACAGATGACATGAGACGATCTGGTTGTCAGAGGAGAAAAGGAAAGGTGTTTATCTACAGTCGAGTGAATGACTGTTATTAAACTAATGGCTCTGTAATGTTTGCTTTCCGGAGAGGCGTGATTGTTACCAAACCTGTAGTTCTGAAGACAGGTGACACGCACTAAACTTTCTTCTGCGGCGGGCGTCACCTCACTGAAACAGCCATCATTACAACCGAAATAAACCATGTTCTAGAGAACTTTTTTGATAGGAGTTTTGATTAAAAAAAAAATTTACTGGGCTGATGCAACAAGCACTTTTGAGGATGAAATAATAACTGGATTTGGCAAAGTTTGGCAGGTTAGTGACATCAAATCTTTTGGAAGATATTAAGAGTTTTGTTTGAGACACTCAGGCCTCGTCCGCACTTATACATTTTCAGTAAAATCTCTGTTTTTAGTGTCCTTGCATTATCATTTTCCATGTAGTGCAAGAGAGCATTTTTGAAAGTCTGTGTGTATATTGGTGGAAAATGCAATTTCAGTGTGGATGAGAGGCATAAACGTAAAAAAACGTTATAAGTGTGGATCTAGACTTGGTAGCAAGTAAGGTTGGGTGATATAAGCAACATTTTATATTGCGATATTTTTTCATTTTTTGGTCGATAACCTTATTATGGAAGCCCTGAACTGCAAGGTGGAAAAAAAATCACTGAGGAATTTGTTTTTAGGTGTCTTAGTCCCTTCCAGCCTACAGTATGTACAGTAAGACAACTAATTTTCAGAGAAAAAATTAAATAAATAATAATAATTCCGAGAAAAAAAACCAGGGAGAAAAAATAATTTGCCAGAGGGAAAAAAAAAGTTCTGCGAAGATTTTCTTTTCCCCGGGCAAATTATAATTTTTTATCCCTGAATTTTTTTCTCTGCATTTATTTTTCTCCTCAAGAGGCAACATTTTACTTATTTCATATTAGCTAACAATTAGCATGTGGTACAAACCTCAGCCACCAGGTGCCATTATCAATAAGCATGAGATCTTAAGTTTACAAAGTGACAATGTCTGTGGTACTTAATCTGTTGATTTATAGATTTATAGTCATAGTATAATACAATAACATGAATGTTTTGCAAATCTTAAGAAAAAACAAAACAAATAAATGAATATCCCACAATTAAATGAATATTCCTCAGGTTACTTATGTTTCGTATGGCATTCGTAGTCAAATGTGACAATGGGAGTGACTTCTGATTGGTTGATGACTTTACCACTGGGAATATCGATGTTATTATTGATATTCTGTTTTTTAAATTGTTGGCCTTTGTAAACATGCGCGAGACTGACGTCTTTGACCATTGCAATGCTTCTCACCATGTTTTCAGTGTTAAGTACTGTGTTTAAAGGCATGACTAGTGTTAGCATTGCCCAAATCAATAAACTCTTTGGAGTGAAGCCTCAGCGAGAGGCTTCGCAACGGTCAAAGGCATCCATCTTTTTTTCAGAGAGGGAAAAAAATAATAATTTACCCGAGAATTTGTTTAATTTTTTTGTAGGACGTAGGCTCAGGAAGGTATGGACTAAATAGTTTTGCATTCCCTCGCAATAAGTTTTGCGTTCCCTCACATTCGTTTTGTGTTCCCTCACACTAAGGTTTGCGTTCCCTTGCATTAGTTTTGCGTTCCCTCTCAAAAAGTTTTGTATTCCCTCGCATTAGTATTGCGTTCCGTCACATTAGTTTTGCGTTCCGTCACATTAGTTTTGCGTTCCCTCTCAAAAAGTTTTGCGTTCCGTCACAATAAGTTTTGCGTTCCCTTGCATTAGTTTTGCGTTCCCTCTCAAAAAGTTTCGCGTTCACTCGTATTAGTTTTGCGTTCCCTCACAATACATTTTGCGTTCCCTTGCATTAGTTTTGCGTTCCCTCTCAAAAAGTTTTGCGTTCCGTCACAATAAGTTTTGTGTTCCCTTGCATTAGTTTTGCGTTCCCTCACAATACATTTTGCGTTCCCTCACAATTAGTTTGGCGTTCCCTCTCAAAATGTTTTGCGTTTGCTCACATTTGTTTTGCGTTCCCTCACAATAAGTTTTGCGTTCCCTTGCATTAGTTTTGCATTCCCTCTCAAAATGTTTTGCATTCCCTCGCATTAATATTGTGTTCCCTCACAATAAGTTTTGTTCCCTCACAATAAGTTTTGCATTCCCTTGCATTAGTTTTACGTTCCCTACAAAAAGTTTTGTGTTCGCTCGCATTAGTTTTGCGTCCCCTCACAATAAGTTTTGTGTTCCATCACATTAGTTTTGCGTTCCCTTGCATTAGTTTTACGTTCCCTACAAAAAGTTTTGTGTTCGCTCGCATTAGTTTTGCGTTCCCTCACAATAAGTTTTGCGTTCCCTTGCATTAGTTTTGTGTTCGCTCGCATTAGTTTTGCGTTCCCTCACATTAGTTTTGTGTTCCATCACATTAGTTTTGTGTTCCATCACATTAGTTTTGCGTTCCCTTGCATTAGTTTTGCATTTCCTCTCAAAAAGTTTTGTGTTCCCTCGCATTAGTATTGTGTTCCCTCACAATAAGTTTTGCGTTCCCTCACAATACATTTTACGTTCCCTCGCAATTAGTTTTGCGTTCCCTCACAATTATTTTTGCGTTCCTTCACATTAGTTTTGCGTTCCCTCTCAAAAATTTTGCGTTCCCTCTCAAAAAGTTTTGCGTTCGCTCGCAATAGTTTTGCGTTCCCTCACAATAAGTTTTGCGTTCCGTCACATTACTTTTGCGTTCCCTCACATTAGTTTTGCGTTCCGTCACAATAAGTTTTGCGTTCGCTCGCATTAGTTTTGCATTCCTTCACAATACGTTTTGCGTTCCCTCGCAATTATTTTTGCGTTCGCTCGCATTAGTTTTGCGTTCCCTCACTATATTTTGCGTTCCCTCACAATTAGTTTTGCATTCCGTCACGTTAGTTTTGCGTTCCCTCACAATAAGTTTTGCGTTCCCTTGCATTAGTTTTGCGTTCCTTCTCAAAAAGTTTTGTTCCCTCACAATTAGTTTTGTGTTCCCTCGCATTAGTTTTGCGTTCCCTCACAATATATTTTGCGTTCCCTCGCAATTAGTTTTGCATTCCATCACATTAGTTTTGCATTCCCTCTCAATAAGTTTTGCATTCCCTTGCATTAGTTTTACGTTCCTTCTCAAAAAGTTTTGCGTTCGCTCGAATTAGTTTTGCGTTCCCTCACAATAAGTTTTGCGTTCCCTTGCATACATTTTGCATTCCCTCGCAATTATTTTTGCGTTCGCTCACATTAGTTTTGCATTCGCTCGCATTAGTTTTGCGTTCCCTCACAATATATTTTGTGTTCCCTCGCAATTAGTTTTGCATTCCATCACATTAGTTTTACGTTCCCTCTCAAAAAGTTTTGCGTGCGCTCGCATTAGTTTTGCATTCCTTCACAATACGTTTTGCGTTCCCTCGCATTAGTTTTGCGTTCCCTCTCAAAAAGTTTTGCGTTCGCTCGCATTAGTTTTACGTTCCCTCTCAAAAAGTTTTGCGTGCGCTCGCATTAGTTTTGCATTCCTTCACAATACGTTTTGCGTTCCCTCGCATTAGTTTTGCGTTCCCTCTCAAAAAGTTTTGCGTTCGCTCGCATTAGTTTTGCATTCCTTCACAATAAGTTTTGCGTTCCCTCGCATTAGTTTTGCGTTCCCTCTCAAAAAGTTTTGCGTTCGCTCGCATTAGTTTTGCGTTCCCTCACAAAACGTTTTGCGTTCCCTCACAATTAGTTTTGCGTTCCTTCACATCAGTTTTGCGTTCCCTCACATTAGTTTTGCGTTCCCTCACAATACATTTACCATGGATTTACTAAAATAACCATATTTTAACCTTGATATTCATAGTAAAATCATAGTACTAATACAGCAAAAACAAAAATTATGGTAATAAAAAATCATAATTTTGTGTTTATTTTGATTTTACTATTTGTAGTAAAACTATAGTAACCACAAGATTAACCATGGTTAATCTATAGTAAAATAAAAATAAAAAACACTAAAAAAAACATGGTTACTTAACTTGTTTTCATAGTTACTACAATATTACTATAGTAAAACCATGGTTTCCATCAAAAAAATAAAATACATTCATAAATAAAAATAATAATAATAATAATAATAATAATAAAAGCGGTTAGCCTAAAACAATCATTGTCACTAGAATATTACTATAGAAAACACATGTTTTCCCCAAAAGAACTATGGTAACTGCAGTCTATAATATTGGTAGCACTTTATTATAAGGTTACATTAGTTAACATTAGTAAATGCATTAGGTATCATTAACTAACAATGAACAAAATATTATTATAGTATTTATTCATCTTTGTTAATGTTAGTTAATAAAAACATTTTTCATTGTTTATGTTAGTTTATAGTACAATAACCATAGTTAAACTATTGTATTTGCATAGTAAACCCATTGATATGCACAAAATTATGATTTTTATTAACATAGTTTTTATTTTCCTGTTATCACTATGGTTTCACAATGAATATTTTAGTAAAGGGAACGCAAAAAAAAAAAAAAATCCCGCCCTGTCCTCTAAGGCTCCGTAGGTATCTGAGATTTACCCCAAAAATTTGTAAAATGTTCAAATTGACACTACTCGAAAATTTGTATCGCTTGACACATTTCTACTGGTATATCGGCCACTATTAGTAGTACGTAAACTTGATATCCATGAGCAAAACTCTGTTTTTATAAGTGATGTCTGTTAAATAATCTGAACTTATTACATTAGGTCAGACAGGTATTCTCATCACTGAGTCTACACACAATTTCTGCAATTTTATGTATTTTTTGCAGCAGATTAAAACAAAACAAACTGTGGTTGGTTGCGTTACGTGTCAGTCTTTTCCTGTCTAAGTGGGCCATTCTTGGCCAAAATAAACTGCAACATGGACCAGACTTTATGCTGAAAGTCAAAGGTCTGTCTACATGAGAGATATTACAGTAAACTGACCTACACACACCTGCTTCGACTGTCTGGACATAAACATGTGACTGAGCTTCAGAATGGACCGCTTCTACACACGTGAATCTCTTTGTGTTTAAAGTCCCAGATGTTTTTTTGGAGTCTCATTCTTCAAAGTGATCTGAGCTGCTGCACTTCAAATGCTGTAATTAACACACACATGCACGACACATTGTGGTCAGTCAATGAGCGTTTGACACCCACAGAGTTCATATAATCATAGAGTGCCAAATAATGCCAGTAAATGATGTGATGAGAACATTTGACAAACGAAAACAAATCAAAAGTTGGACAAAAAAACATCATCAATGATGACCAAATTATTTCAGAGGAATTTTTATTTCCAAAGATTGCTTTTATGACTTTTAAGGGTGCCTTCAAAGAGTCTGTTTCAGATTTGTTTTGACACAAAAAAATCCCTTCACACTCCAGAAAGAGACTTTAATGCTTTAAAACATTTTCTCCTTACTCTCAATTTGTCTTCTTTGTTTCTCTTTGAACCTTTCTTGTTGTTCCGAGGGAGTGTGCATCTCAAACCATTTCCACGTGAACATGGAGAATACTTGCAAACATCTGCATTTTCCATCAGAACTGGTTTCTGGCTGGAGTTTTGAAGGGGTTGGGAGATTGAAGAGACGGCCAGAGAAACCGTAAAACTCACTCAGCTGTTGAGGTGAATCTCAAGAAAACAAGTCCAGAAGAATGGAAAAAATGTATGTTTGTGAGAATGTTGCAAAGTGAAATTCATAATGTAGCACTGTCTGTAGCACCATCTTTGGTCCAGGTGTTCTAAAGTCTCACAAAAGACTCAAACCTTGAGCAAATATTTCATCTCATTGTCTCTCATCAGTCCTGGCCGGACTAAACACATTGAGCCGACACTCACAAACACACTGATGTGACAGACGCTTCACGTCTCTATTGTTCCTGTGCCATCGCTCTCAAGTGTCTCTGAAGGACGAGCAAATACTGAGAGTTTTACTGTTTGAGAAGATTAACTTTGCACAAGACACTAGAGACTTATTTCTATTGTGTGTGTAAGTGAGAGAGAGAGAGAGAGAGATGGAATTTCTTCTCTCACACTGTTTCAATTTGAATATTTCAGGCTGCCAGAAAGTTCGTTTGCCAAAATAAACAAGACTTTCAGAGGAATGATTGAGTCAGAGACCAATATCTGCTGGCCCGATCAGAGGCTTCGCCCCAACACGATGACCAGCCAATCACAGCATGCTCCCTAAAGGCTCTCAAAAGTGAATTAAACACCGCTGATGCTCAGTGTGAACACTAGAGAGTGAAGTGAATTCTCTGTGCTATTATACAAACACTGATGAGTGACAACTGAGTTTAATTAAGACTACCACTTCTTATTCTGAACCGGTTCCTTTTTTTAAATATACCTGAACTGAGTGGTGTTCATGACTTTCGGTTTTGTTTACGGTTCTTGAACATGCGTACTTACGCCAATGCGAACGCAACACTAAAATACTCTGACAGTGTCTCATGTGCTTTCATTCAGCAGTTGAATCAGCACGATCAGTGTCGTCTGATTCCTGAACAAATTACTCTTATGAATCGGTTCTTTTGAATCCACAGTGTGACCAGTGTCGTCTGATTCTCGAACAAATGACTCTTATGAGCTGATTCTTTTGAATCCACAGCACGATCAGTGTCGTCCGATTCCCGGACAAATGACTCTTATGAGCTGATTCTTTTGAATCCACAGCACGATCAGTGTCTTCTGATTCTTGAACAAATGACTCTTATGAGCTGATTCTTTTGAATCCACAGCACGATCAGTGTCGTCCGATTCCCGAACAAATGACTCTAATGAGCTGATTCTTTTGAATCCACAGCACGATCAGTGTCTGTCCAATTCCTGAACAAAAGACTCTTCTGAATCTGATATTTGGAATCACAGCACGACCAGTGTCATCCGATTCCCAAACAAATGACTCTCATGAGCTGATTCTTTTGAATCCACAGCACGACCAGTGTCTTCTGATTCCCAAACAAATGACTCTTATGAGCTGATTCTTTTGAATCCACAGCACGGCCAGTGTCGTCCGCTTCCTGAACAAATTACTCTTATGAGCCGATTCTTTTGAATCCACAGCATGATTAGTGTCGTCCGATTCCCAAACAAATGACTCTTATGAGCTGATTCTTTTGAATTAACAGCACGATCAGTGTCTTCCGATTCTTGAACAAGTGACTCTTATGAATCGGTTCTTTTGAATCCACAGCACGACCAGTGTCATCCGATTCCCAAACAAATGACTCTTATGAGCTGATTCTTTTGAATCCACAGCACGACCAGTGTCGTCCGCTTCCTGAACAAATTACTCTTATGAGCCGATTCTTTTGAATCCACAGCATGATTAGTGTCGTCCGATTCCCAAACAAATGACTCTTATGAGCTGATTCTTTTGAATTAACAGCACGATCAGTGTCTTCCGATTCTTGAACAAGTGACTCTTATGAATCGGTTCTTTTGAATCCACAGCGCAACCAGTGTCGTCCAATTCCCGAACAAATTACTCTGAGCCGATTCTTTTGAATCCACAGCGTGACCAGTGTTGTCCGCTTCCTGAACAAATTACTCTAATGAGCTGATTCTTTGAATCCCCAGCACAATCAGTAGTCTGATTCCAGAACAAATTACTCTTATGAATCGGTTCTTTTGAATCCACAGCATGATCAGTGGTGTCCGATTCCCGAACATATGACTCTAATGAGCTGATTCTTTTGAATCCACACAATCAGTGTCATCTGATTTCCGAACAAAAGACTCTTATGAATCGGTTCTTTTGAATCTACAGAACTATCAGTGTCATCCGATTCCCGAACAAATGACTCTCGTGAATCAGTTCTTTTGAATCTATAGTGCAACCAGTATCGTCCGATTCCCGAACAAATGTCACTTGTGAACCGGTTCTTTTGAATCTACACACGACAAGTGATGTCCGATTCCCGAACAAATTACTTTTATTAATCGATTCTTTTAAATCTACAGTGCGATCGGTGTCGTCCAAGTCTGTAACGAATGACTCTCATGAGCCGATTCTTTTTAATCCACTGTGCAACCAGTGTAGTCCGATTCCTGAACAAATGACTCTTGTGAATCGGTTCTTTGATCTCAATTCAGTTTTAATTTTTAGTGCAATGACAGAGGAGAGAGACATTTATAGAAATGAATGAATGACTGAATGAACATTCACAAATATATGAAAATGAAAGGCAAACACATGGACAAAAACAAGGACTTTGAAAACCGTAAATGAGCATCAAACTAAAGCTGCTGAAGTATGTGAAGTGTCTGCATGAGCATGAATCAACTGAATTCATTAAGACAGTACTTTATGTACACTCGATAGGACATGTTGCTACATGAGACAAAGGGGATGTGTTTGTGTTTGAAAAAATGAAACAATGAAACAGCACCACCTATAGAAAAAGACACTTCAGATTCTGATGTGTGAGCTGCTGTTTGATGTTTGTGTGTGTGACTTCTGTTTAATATTCTGTTTCAAAGTCTTCATGACAAACATTTCACACTCATCTAAGTTTGATTTCAGTGAGCCATAAGAGCTTTGACGTTCCTTGGAGTACCTTGTGATTACATGGTTTTTGTAAGTTAAATGTGATTTATTTACTAAATCAAAGGAATATGATGTGTTGTGGAGGTCAGAAGGCACAGAAGTGAACTTGGATGCTTCTGATGTATTAAATGCAGATTTTATATTGTTGTTTGTCTAATATAATGTCATTAGTGCACTCATTAGTGTGTTTGCTTTAGTAACTCTTAATTACTGAAGGCCTTTGTGATAGCACAGCTGATGAGAGGCAACATGAGCGGTGACCTTTGACCTGCCCCTCACATCTCTGTTGTTAATGAGAATAAGAAGATCATCTGATGATGTTGAAGGGGTATGCGGCAGGCCAAGGGGGCGTTCACTCCCTGATAATGAACCCCCTGTGGATATCAGGTCAGCGCAGGTTACTGAATGTGTAAACAACCAAGCCGAGGAACGTCAACGGCTCGTTGTGCTTATTGTTTCATTAGAAAGAGGGATGGATGAAACTACACTGCAAACGAGTTTGTGTTAATTGGCCTGATCAGAGCTGCAGTTGCATGTGAATGATGATACTGTATGTCCTCAACGTGTCTCCTCACTTTTTAAAGTGCTTGTTATCTAGTCTTGGCTTCTTCCATTGGGAACAGAGCGAACAGCCCTCATGTCTCGTGGGTGATTTGATCCGCTGTTTGAATCCCTTCATCGGATTCGTTCTGCTTCAGGCTGCAGTCTGAACTGAACACAAGCGTGACAGAGTTCATCTACTAAATGAGACTCACCCGTCATCAGGGACTGACTCGGGTCACATTTATCTGGCTGGTGTGTTTGGGGTCATCAGTCATGTTCCCTTGGTATGTTCCTCAAACACCTGCGGGCCTTTGTGACCTGAATGACTTTTAGCAGACAGTCCAGCGGTGGATATTGACCTCATCCCTGTCCTTGAAGCAAAGCAGCATTTTAAAACAGTTCTACACTTATGAATTGGTTCTTTTGAATCTACAGAGCGACTGGTGTCGTCCGATTCCCGAACAAATGACTCTTATGAATTGGTTCTTTTGAATCTACAGCATGATCGGTGTTGTCCAATTCCCGAACAAATGACTCTTATGAATCGGTTCTTTTGAATCTACAGAGCAACCGGTGTCGTCCGATTCCCGAACAAATGACTCTTATGAATTGGTTCTTTTGAATCTACAGCATGATCGGTGTTGTCCAATTCCCAAACAAATGACTCTTATGAATTGGTTCTTTTGAATCTACATCCCGAACAAATGACTCTTATGAATCGATTCTTTTGAATCTACTGCATGATCGGTGTTGTCCGATTCCCGACCAAAGTACTCTTTTGAATTGGTTCTTTTGAATCTACATCCTGAACAAATGACTCTTATGAATTGGTTCTTTTGAATCTACAGTATGATCGGTGTTGTCCAATTCCCGAACAAATGACTCTTATGAATTGGTTCTTTTGAATCTACATCCCGAACAAATGACTCTTATGAATCGATTCTTTTGAATCTACTGCACGATCGGTGTTGTCTGATTCCCAACCAAAGTACTCTTTTGAATTGGTTCTTTTGAATCTACAGCATGACCGGTGTTGTCCGATTCCCAAACAAATGACACCTATGAATCGGTTATTTTAAATCTACAGCAAGATCGGTGTTGTTCGATTCCCGAACAAATGACTCCTATGAATCGGTTCTTTTGAATCAACAGCACGATCGGTGTTGTCCGATTCCCGAACAAATGACTCTTATGAATTAGTTCTTTTGAATCTACAGCATGATTGGTGTTGTCCAATTCCTGAACAAATGACTCTTATGAATTGGTTCTTTTGAATCTACATCCCGAACAAATGACTCTTATGAATCGGTTCTTTTGAATCTACAGCATGACCGGTGTTATCCGATTCCCGAACAAATGACTCCTATGAATCGGTTCTTTTAAATCTACAGTGAGATCGGTGTTGTTCGATTCCCGAACAAATGACTCCTATGAATCGGTTCTTTTAAATCTACAGCGTGACTGGTGTCATCTGATTCCCGAACAAGTGACTCTTATGAATCGTTTCTTTTAAATCTACAGTACGACCAGTGTTGTCCGATTCCTGAACAAATGACTGTTATGATTTGGTTCTTTTGAATCTATATCCCGAACAAATGACTCATGAACCGGTTCTTTTGAATCTACAGTGCGATCGGTATTGTCTGATTCCCGAACAAATGACTCCTATGAATCAGTTCTTTTAAATCTACAGTGCGACCAGTGTTGTCCGATTCCCAAACAAATGACTGTTATGAATTGGTTCTTTTGACTCTACATCCCGAACAAATGACTCTTATGAATCTATAGCACGATCGGTGTTATCCGATTCCTGAACAAATGACTCCTATGAATCAGTTCTTTTGAAACTACAGCACCGAACAAATGACTCCTATGAATTGGTTCTTTTAAATCTACAGTGTGACCGGTGTTGTCAGATTCTCGAACAAATAACTCTTATGAATTGGTGGTTCTTTTGAATCTACATCTCGAACAAATGACTCTTATGAATCGGTTCTTTTGAATCTACAGCACGACAGGTGTCGTCCAATTCCTGATAACATTTAATGTACTTTTTTTTTTGTGTGTGTGCAAAAGCAACTGCAAAGCGTTCAATCCTGGTGCATTTCTAAAGACTTGTTCACATGACACAGCACTAGTTAAAGTTACTCAAAGTTACCACTACATTAAAGTAGTCTTATTATTTAAATTGATTGTAGGTATATATCCATGAAAATATTAAAATATGTTCTGAAGTATTCTGTTTCACTGACAGCACTTACTGCGTCATTAAACTGTCGAATGAATCTGACTGAATTGCAAATTGATTCGGTCCGTTTGGCCAATTCACTGAAAAGAACCGACTCAAAGGAATGATTCATGAAATGATTCTGAAGTAGTCTCAGGCAGGGATGGACTAGACTAGTGTATGTCTGTTTGTTAGCCCTGTGATGGACTGGCCACCTGTCTGCCTTCGGCCCGAGACAGCTGGGATAGGCTCCAGCACTACTCTTTAAAAAGGTGATTTGTCCCCTGCACTCTTTCAAGCTAAACCCATACCGAGTCCAAATGATGGATTTGTATACAGTATTCTTTGCCTATTGTTACTTTGGGCTGATTGAGCGACCATCCAGGCAATCACAGGTGAGTTTCATGAGCCGAATCAACTCTTATGTAATAGACCATCAGTCAGACAGTCTAATCAACACGGCTCCGTTCATTTCTACAAAGTGTTTATCGGCATTGATGTTGATCTAAATGAATAATCTAGAGATGAGGAACACACAAATCAGAGTTATTTATCAGCATATCGCTCTTGATTGGCAGCATTACATGAAATGCACTGCAGAAATAAACAAAGGACAATCCTTCTTTTAGATATACACATTTGAAAGGATTAACTCATTTCACGCAAGACATCACCAGAAATGGTCACTGAATCATTAAATGGATCCGAACGAATTTTGGTGAACATAATCAAAACACTCGAGCCACTTGGACACATTTAAATCCCCCAATGCACAGAGTAAAAAATACAATTGTGCACATGCACAATTGCCAATATTGATTAAATTTATTCAAGGCCCAGCTTGAGCTCAGTCTTTTATTGTCACGTGTGCAACAGAAGCAAGTGCTCCACAAGATGCCCTTTAATTTTGCAGCTAATTTAGCAAAATTTTGCAATTAATTTGCAATACTTAAAATACTACAAATATATAAAGTAAATAATATTTGTATATTAATACCACACTGTAAGTGTTGGGTCTGTGCAAGCTCACAGCTGTCCCCCCCACTTTTAAAATGACTGCTACGCCCCTGGACTGTAGAAGATGGATAGATGGACTATACATTATATTAAGTATTATATCGTTTAATATATTACTATTATTTAACCTCACTACATGCACAGTGCATAAAAAGCATAAAAATGTAGGACAGTCGTGTTTGAGAACTTCAAAATAAATTTTCTATAACATTTAATAACATTTAAAGGAATATTCAGTTTTCAAAACATTTGTGGCATATTAATAACCACAAAAGTAATTTCTTTATTTCTTTAAAAAAAGGCAAAAATCTGGGTTACAGTGAGGCACTTACAATGTAAGTTAATGGGGACTTTTTAAAGAAAATTTTAAATTTTTGTGGTAATCATCATTATTCCACAAGTGCTGTCGATTGAGCTCAACTGGAATATTTCTTTAAGTCTCAGTCAGATGTGGAAATCTCAGCATGTTATTATTTAGTCTGCTCATATTGGAGTTTATTCTTTGTCTGAGCTCATACAAACAGCAACAGCGCCACCATGAGGATGCTGCTGTACTCTCATGCACTCCGGATCACTTTGCTCTATCAGTGCATCTGCAGAAAATATATGCAAAATGTGATCTGTGATGTATTTTTAAAATGAGTCAATAACTACTGAATTATTCAATCTAATATTTCTACAGACAGTTCTGATGTTGGATAGCAGTAAACTTACACTGATGTAAAAAACATTTAATTTTGAATTATTTAAATTTCAATGCAAATATAACTGTGAAACAACTGATGTTTTTTAAGTATCATATGTGTACAGTTCAACAGTGATTTTGGATTCAAACACTTTATTATCAGAAAATCAATTTCTGCACATCTGAACATCTCATCCTGAACACTGTGGCTTTTATAAGGGACCTTTAATAAAAACCTTTATGATCACCTCTGATATAAAAAGCTCAATTAGATTTGACATCATACAACTTTAACTAATCAATAAATTAAAAAGCTTGCATCCCTTTCAAACTGATGCTCCGTTAAAGAACAATATAAATCAATGTTTTTTTTTTCTTCTCATGACAAAATGACAAAAAAGGCAAATATGTGCGTATAACTCTGATTAAAGATGCTGTAGGTGATACATGGAAAGGTATGCGAAACATTTTCCCACTCCTTGAAAGATATTAATGTAATAAGTGTCGTGAGATATCTCACCGGTCTCTGTGACAGCTCTAGACTCTGTAAACTGCAAACAAAAATGTGTCTGTGGTCTCTGACACTTACGACCTGTCAATCATCTTGCACGTTCTCATAGTATTATAGCTGCAGCGAATTATTGAGGCTTAATGCCATTTTTATGCCATGTTGTTCATAGCAGTTGTCAGTAGAGGGCGCTATTTTGCTGCTGTTGTATTTGACAACCGTTTCTGCATGATGTCAGGTTCAATAAAGCTCATTTGGTATGTTCAGAAGGCGGGGTTTTGGAAAGAGGGGGCGTGGCTAATCCAACAGCTCAGTCTCGTGGAAGTAGAGCAGCTGAAATCGCTTACAGCACCTTTAAGTTCTACTCACTCATACTTTTTGGTAAGTGTAGATTAACAATTAATTAGCACAGCATAATAAAGTGATGTTACACTGTACAAACAGACTAATTAACACTGTACACACATGTAATTGACTGGGAACAGCAGTTCTGTTATAACCCTCCCAAAAGTGTAAACTAAAGTGAATCTGTGAGAATGCAGGCAGTCTGTGCTTGTCTTGCGTAGTTTCACTTTGCTCTTTAATAAAGATGTAATAAAGCACCTTTGGGAGAATCAAACATTTAATAATGCTACATCTGTGTTGCAATTTACAGGTTTGCATAATAACAATCTTTGTTTTCAAAATCCCTGTTGGCGAATTTGGCGTCTTTCTTGCTGTGTGGGATGCGGCCGAAGGGGGCGTGGTCATTAAAACAGCTGTCAAACACCTCGTCAACCACAAGCTCCGCCTCCTCCCTGCTCACCTTCCGTACGGCGAGGATTGAACGCAGTGCGACCCCGAACGCATTCCTGCAGCAAATGGAGGAGATTCACATTATGACTTTGGATTTGCCTTTCTTTCTTATTAATCTTTCATATACACATTTTCTGTGAATAATCTCAGACTAAAAATCTAAATTAGCACATACCATAGACTTCTACATGGTTAGATAAAGTTAATTATAATGACAAAACCCTAAAAGTAAGTTTAAATGAAAAAACAACAAACACTTTAAATCCTTTTATTTAACCTTTGATGACATCACCAAAGGGATATTTACAGTAGCTCAGTTCTGGAGACACACAAACTACCGTAAAGCCAACTCAAATAAATGTTACCTGATGATGTTCTTTGAGGCCAAAGTTAAATCTTGAAATCTCATTAACGAACGAGCAGTCGCCGCTCAGACTGGCCACCCAGATCTGAAGAAAACAGACCAAGTGTGACTCCATTTTTCAGAGCATTTAAGAAACAAAAAACATTACAGGAGTCATCTAAAAGTACTTCAGACAATCTCAATCCATCTTTCTGAAGGATTAACCCCTTAAACGCTCCAAAGGGGGGCGCTATATCGCGAACAAAGTTTATGCTTAAAACATAAAGTCCACGTATACATAAGTCAGGCATATGAGGTATCATTTGAAAGCTTAGAATCTGAACTTTTCATAGATAATCATCATTTCTGCATTTATGTTACTTCAAATAACAAAATAAGGCCTCAAATCATTCGCGTCGCAAATTAGCGCCCCCTAGAGGTAATGGGGTAGAAATATTTATATGAAAATAAAAGTCCTTCATATAGCACATAAATGGACAAGTCATATATCAAATGAAAGCTCTCATTCACAGGAATGTGACTGTATAGTTTATTCTGTTGCATTAATACCACAGTTCAAAAATTTTTCAAAAGAATCACAAAGTGAAATATGATTTCTCTAAGTCATCAAATACAAACATCTCTTTTATGTTCCGATCACTGCTGCTGTAAGCCCCAAATAACTAAAAACTTTAAATCTGGTTTTATCTTAGGAAGTCTTTTAAAAAAATGAGCCATTGATTACTTGTCTGTGAGCTTGTTTGGCTGAATAATCCAATGTTATATCTTAGATGTCCAGAAGAAAATATGCCATCCAGCAGGAAAAGCATGCAAAACAAATCATCAGAAAATATGTTTTCAGCTAAAGATAATAAAATGTTTTATATCATCACAAAGGGGAGGATTTCAGCTTTCTAATGACACTTAGATTGATCTTCTAGTCCACTAAGAGGCTGAGATATTCAATGAAATAATGAGGGTGGTGCTTGAACTGTAAATTAGACTGAATGTCTATGGACGAGCACATCTGTGAGGAATAAAATGAGTTAGAGCGCCACCTACATTTCAGATCTGTATATTGTGATGGAATGTGATAGAGAACAAAATATTTTATCTAGTGCTTTCTGCTAGGGCTGGGCGATTAATCGAATTACGATTTTGGCTTACAACGGTTATGAAAACAAGATAATCGAGATAAAACGATTATTGTGTCGCATTTCGTTTCGCGATGATATGTTATATGTTTAAAGCATCCTTTATTAAAGTTTTATTTGCTGATGACACGTCTTGTTGTTTCACATGAAAACTTTATTACACTGAATCCAGAAGTAAATGAAGAGCTATCATCAGCAATACGCAGCTCTATTAAGAAGAGAAAGTTTGTTTTTTGTGAGTTAAAGATGGATGAAGTGAACATAAAGGAGAGTCTTAGTCCATTATACACCGGAACAAAATATGTTTCTGATTAGTCTTTTTTTGGCTTGTTTTCCAAAATAATATCTAAAACTCCTTTAAAACATCGTACATTTACTTTAGCAGCTATACTGCAGAAGAAAAAATAGTTATCGGAGAATGCTGAATATAATATTTAATCAGGGCTCGACATTAACGCTTGTCCGTGGATTTTTGAAGAGGCAAGTGAAAGAGAATTTTACCAGCTCGACCGGACAAACAGACTGATTCAAACATCAATAACGGAAAAATAACCGGCTGTATTTGTGATAGCCGAGGCCTGTGTCACTTATTAGAAAGTTCATATTCTTATTCTGCTGTTGAAAGTAATCCAGAGCATGTCATTTTATAATTCGCTAGTGATCTAGTAACAGCTGCGCCCTGTTTGATTGACAGGTGGCGTATGTGTGTGTGCTGAACATGCGCTTCTGCCAAAATGCCCGTCTTGGTGAGGTATTCATGTAAACACAGACAGTGATGTCTAAAGTGAACGTAAACAGCGGATTGTGTTAAAATGTGTAAGTATAAATGTCAACTAATAGACCTGCTGCTGTCTAGTGTGTCATTATAATAATCAAACAACCAGAACAAGAAAACACTCACTGCTCTTCACTGAGTAACTTTAGAAAGTATTAATGTGTTATAATCATACAGTGAAGATCAGTAGTACTGTTATGTTGAATAACTGATTCTGCTGTTAAAAAAATAGTGAATTTTCATTCTATAAAAGTGTGATCACTCCTGCTGTAAATGATGATGATGAGGCTGTTCTTTATTTCACTATCATACGTGACATAAAATAATGATCATATGACAACAGTCTCCTCCCCTCCAGTGCAGTTTACATTTCAAGTTCAAGGAAATCCACTGTTAAAAACACAAGTGTTTTAAAAGTTCAATAAATGCATGATGTTTCCAAAGTCAATGAGTAATCATGTTAATTAATTATGATCTCAATATTGACCAAAATAATCCTGATTATGATTTTTGCCATAATCGAGCAGCCCTACTTGCTGCCATCTAGTGGAATAAAATGAGACTTTTTAGAGTGAGATTGAGTGAACAGAACCAGAATTACATGTTTACAAAGTTACAAAAAAAAAAGAAAAGAAAAATCTTTTAAATTTGAGTGTAAAAAAATTGCGATCAACAGCCCAAAAATGCACCAGTTTAAGGGGTTAATGATGGAAATGACAGACTGGACTCAAAAAGTGATGACCTCTGAACAGGCCAGATGTCTGAAGTTGGTGAACCAGTCGACTCGAGCTCTGCAGTGATCAAACGCATGAATCAGTTCATGAGTCATGACTCGGTTCATATGAGCCTGCTGGTGAATGTTGTTCTGACATAAAACAATCTGACACACACAGACGAGAGAATGTTAATTATTATAATAATATTATACAATAAATATATAATCTGATAATACTTCATGTTTTTCAGTGAAGATGAACAACAGGAAACAACCTTCACATAATGACACACCACTTCAATTCAGTCTCAACAACAAATACGATATATATTTTGTGTATTTGGGGTTATAAACAGGTTAGATTGACTCACCTGAGAGGTAGCAGCATCAAATCCACCACTGATGGTCCCATCACAGTCCTCACAGGAGAAATGTCTGTCTTTAAATACTGTACTGATAAGAAACAATCAAATAAAAACACGTCAACAACATGCATCATTAACAGCTGGATAGAAAGTTGCTCTTACCAGCCGGAGCTCTTCATGGCACCCAGCAGGAGTTTCACACATGGGCCTGGATGAGAAAAAAAGGGGTTTATTTTATGCAAAGGAACGATATTCTCAATGGATATTTTGATTGGATGGGGTTCTTTTTAATGATGCAATCCAACTTAAAAACAATAAATCAATGGCGTTAGTTTAAAGACTAATCTACCCTGCAAATAGTTACTGAAAACCTTGAGAAACATGAAAGAATCTGAGATCTTGCATCTTATGTTTGTTTTAAATGCAACTTCATTTCACTCATATCTATATTCATGCACTCTCACTTTCCCTGTCTGTTGTCTTAATTGTCTTTGTATATCACTGTAATGCATGCATACAATCATAAAGATGATCTTTAACATAAGAGTGCATGCATGCAATTCAGTAATGTTGTTACTGGAGATAAACCCTAACATCTCAAGTAACATGCATGCACAGATATGATATTTAACATGAAATGCATGCACAGAGACCATATTTAACATGAGATGCATGCACAGAGACCATATTTAACATGAGATGCATGCATATTTAACATGAAATACATGCACAAAGATTATATTTAACATGAAATGCATGCACAGAGATGATATTTAACATGAAATGCATGCATAGATACTTTATTTAACATGAGATGCATGCATATTTAACACGAAATGCATGTACAAAGATTATATTTAACATGAAATGCATGCACAGAAATTACATTTAACATGAAATGCATGCACAGAAACTTACATTTAACATGAAATGCATGCACAGAGACTATATTTAACATAAAATGCATGCACAAAGATTATATTTAACATTAAATGCATGCACAAATGTTATATTTAACATGAAATGCACAGATAAAATACTGTGTTGTTGTCCTGTCTTACTAGTGTCCATGGCGAACTGCAGCATGATGTGACACTTGTATTTAAAGGTGAACAAACTCTCTCCGATCGAGCCCTCTTTATACTTGCTGGTTGTTCTTCCGGGATATAAACTGTAGCCATAGTCCTCTTCCTTCTGTTTACTGTCAGCCGATGAGTTTGACTCTTCCCTCTGTTTATGTTCATGTATTGACTGTTTATTGGTAAACCCTTCTGTATTCTGTTCACTCTCAACCATTGCTTTATCGTGCACGCGCACCTACAGCTGTCCGCCGTGCGCGCGCGCACACACAGACGTCACGCGAGCGTCTCCGAGAGTCACGTAAATAATAAAATATAATACAAATGAATTACATACAAGTCATATTAAATTATTAATAAAAACTATTTTAAGATCAATAATGTGCTATTACAAAAAAACATTATATTCTCTTTTAACGTTGGCTAGTGATGACGTATGTGTGACGTTGGCATGCGCAGATGAGGATGTCCTGAACACACACACTGCTGATTTAAATCTCTCCATCAGCAATAATACAGGTATGATTTACATCTGATGTTCACTGCCTATAAAAAGGGTTGATTCTAAACTGATCGGGATGGAGTTATCGTTTTACGTGTAAATAAAAAGTTAGTAATGACTAGAAATATGCCACACGCGTGTTAGCACGCTAGTCACTCATGCTTGTCTGTTAGGGAATATTCTGGAATATCTGGCTTTATAACGTTGTATTAAGTTATATTAACTGTATTAAAAGGCTATATTAAGTTGTATTAATTTGGTCACGTATGACAGGGTTCGTCCTCTTCGACTAGTCTTGGGTTAAGTTTCTTATTCAGGTGGCACTATGTTGATAGTTACCATGGTAACCGTAGTTTCCGCCACTGAAATACTAGTTACAGCTTCTGCTGGGAAATTATATTAAGTTAATATGGTCTATACTTCAAACGATGTGGGAAGGGTTAGTTTAATTTCTTTTTATATGACATTGCTGGCTAATAACAAGTTGCCGAGTTTTATTGTTGTAAAATATGGTTTTTAAAGACGTTTTCTAAGGGTTGTGGATCAATTTAGGGTTTAAACCTGCAACCTTTCAGTTACTAGCCTAGATGTTTAACCCTCATATGGTATTCTGTCATTTTTGACCGAAATAAATTTCCTGATTTAATAAAAATGGTTTCCTTTATCTGAAAAAAAAAAAAAAGCATCACCTTTGGTATTCACGGTCAAAATTGACCGACCATTGAAAATTAATGGGAAAGACCAAAAAACAGAGCATTTTTTTTTGACCTGTCAAATACAATCAATAAATCAGCCACAATGCAGAAAACAAACAGACAGAAATTACAGGGTGAGACTCTAAAACATCCTCAGTGCAAAACATACACACCCACTCACAAACACAAACACACAAACACACACACACACATACACACTCACACACACACACACATACACACCCACTCACAAACAAACACACACACAAAAAAATGAACTGATGAGACTATAACACAGAGCTTTTTTGAAGGGGTGAGACGATAACACACTCACAATGCAGAATACACACACACACACACACACACACACACACACACACACACACACACACAGAGAACCAGGGCATCAATAAGTGAAACTCTACAGCCATCTTTTGGTCCATGTTGGCATTTCAAGTCATCTGTTGTTTTCCAGCTATCTGACACACACACACATGTTTGCAAAATAAATTTGAAATTGCAAAATTTGCATTTTTTGATGTTCATTTTCTTGACAGTATTGTGCATTTAATTTGAGTTATTACATTTTTATATTTGAAATAAATTATTGGTGGAAAAATGTTTATTCTGTATTTTCTCTTTGTAACACCATGGTCAGGTTTGATTGCAAACATAATGACATAAACTGCATAAACTGACACTTCAAATCAATTTTAAAATGCTAAACTTTGACAAATAAAAGTTTGATAATGTCTAAATATATATCCAAATGCATATCTTGTGATAAAATCAAATTAGTTTACAACAAGTCATCAGACTACACAGTATGTGTCTACAGTCTGTTACTGACATGAACTCATGTTATTGATATTTAATTCACCAGATGATCAGCATTCTGCCTCCAGTTTATGTCACATTCTCCTATTTTCTTCATGTTTCAACTTATAGAATTGTAGGTTCTGAATTTTTTATTATTATTATTTTTCAAAAATGTGCTTATTTGTATATGCAAATTAATGGTAAAAGTTAGAAATTGACATGTAAATCAGATCAAAATAGCATAAATCCTAAAATAAATGCATAATTTAATTGTTCTTACTTCATGGATGAAGAAATACTATTATTATCTTCATCATCATCATAAAAAAAATAAAAAAATAAATAAAAGAAGTGTTACACATCTGACGCTTGCGGTCAAAAATGACCGTGAATACCAAAGGCAGGTGGCATTTTTCAGTACCATAGGAGGGTTAACCACTACACCACCAGCACCCCCAGAGTTCGCTCTAATTTTTCAGTGGTGTTATAGTTGCTCTGTAAAATGGTAAAGTCATAAATGTTGTGTGTGTTGTAGAGAATCATCTAGCAAGTTCTCCCCCGTTTGTCTGATGTGGGCTGAGTGATGTCTGCAAATAAAGCCCTGGAGCTGCAGATGCAGATGAGACAGAATGCAGAAGATCTGCAGAACTACATGAAGGAGCTCGACAACTGGGAGGAAGAAGTCAAGAGGAAAGACCAGCAGCTTCGTATTGGAAACATAGACGTAACACAAGTAAAAACACTTCTCACTCCAGTATACTAACACACTCAAGTAATCAGAAGAATCTGGGCTTTATTTGAGCTGACGTTTTTTTTGTATGTCTCAGAAAACTCTCCCGCCAGTGAGGAACAAGGATTATACGAAGACAAAGAAGAGGGTGAAACGTAAAACAAATGGTGACAACGGTCAGAAAGAGACACAGCGGATAAAGTCGTACGATTATCAAGCCTGGGACAAATTTGACGTGGTAATGCAGCATTATTGCATTGTTCTGACAGAATGATGCACGTTTTTCTTGAAAAGATGTGTTTATGATTAGTGTTAATTTCCAGGACAAGGCTCTGGAGATCATGGAAACGACGGAGAGCCCGGTGCAGTCCAGTGAGTCCGACTCTGAGAGAGTTCAGGTGGACAGAGATCTGGCGCTCGCTGAGAAAGAGAAAGTATGATTTCTACATACTCTAAATACTGGGCCAAGCGCAATCATTCAGTATTACTTCAGACAAGTTCTGACGGTTGGTTTCACATGCGTCTGTGTAATGTTTCAGGGTAATGAGTTGTTCAAAGACGGTCAGTACGACAGCGCGGTCGAGTGTTACACCAGAGGAATGAACGCAGATCCGTACAACCCCGTCCTGCCCACAAACAGAGCTGCATGCTTCTGCAGACTGAAGAAGTAAAACCTGCATTTCAACCCCTCAATGGATCTTAGTCAGGGTAGAAAACGTATTTAATATATAATCTGCCACCGTTTACTCACCTTCACATCCAAATCCATTTGTCCTTTCAAAGGGAGATGTTAGGCAGAATGTCAGCCTCAGTCTGAATTTTTATTTTTTGGTAAACTATCCCCTTAAAACCGACTGTATGTGTGTATACTTCACTGCCTCATATTTATTTGCATCAAATATGTAGTTTACCCTGACTAAGGTCCATACAGTTATTCATATTTAAGTGTTCATCTGTTTGTTTGTTTGTAGTAATGCTGATTTCAGAGGGTTGTGATTGTGTGACGTGTGCGGCAGGTTTGCTGTGGCCGAGTCGGACTGTAATTTGGCAATCGCTCTGGACAGTAAATACGTGAAAGCTTACGCCAGGAGAGGAGCCGCACGCAGTGCTCTCAAGAACCATCAGGGGGCGCTCGACGGTGAGATCACTTCTTTTATTTGTAAATTCATTCATTTCTTTCAATCTCATAATCAGTTCTTCATTCTCAATTGTTTGTCCAGATTATAAAATGGTCCTCAAATTAAACACAAGTAAACATTTTTGTTGTGCATACTAGTTTATTATGGACATACAGTTTTTTTACAATGCACCTAATGCATACTTGTGTTTGTAGTGCATTCTGTTTTTTGTTTTTTAATGCATGTTTGGTAGTGCACAATAACAAGTGCATACTTTGTTGTAGTGCATACCTTTTAATACATTCTAGTTAGTGTGCACTAACTAATACATGTTTTTTCTTATGCATATTGTTTATGTAGGAGATACTGTTTTTTTTTTGTTTTTTTTGTACAATGCATATTACCCTGTGCATACTTGTGTTTGTAGTGCATTCTATTTTTTGTATTGTAGGCTAGCTAGTGGGCACAGTATCTTGTGCTTGCATGTTTTTCAATTGCATACCTTTTAATAATACTTTCTACTTAGTGTGCACTAATGCATGCTTGTTTTTTGTTGTGCATACTAGTTTGTTATGGACATACAGTTTTTTACAATGCAACTAATGCATACTTGTGTTTGTAGTGCATTCTGTTTTTTGTTTTTTAATGCATGTTTGGTAGTGCACAATAACAAGTGCATACTTTGTTGTAGCGCATACCTTTTAATACATTCTAGTTAGTGTGCACTAACTAATACATGTTTTTTGTTGTGCATACTAGTTTATGTAGGAGATACTGTTTTTTTTGTTGTTTTTTTTGTACAGTACATATTACCTAGTGCATACTTGTGTTTGTAGTGCATTCTATTTTTTGTATTGTAGGCTAGCTAGTGGGCACAGTATCTTGTGCTTGCATGTTTTTCTATTGCATACCTTTTAATAATACTTTCTACTTAGTGTGCACTAATGCATACTTGTTTTTTGTTGTGCATACTAGTTTGTTATGGACATACTGTTTTTTACAGTGCACCTAATGCATACTTGTGTTTGTAGTGCATTCTATTTTTAGTTTTTTTAATGCATGTTTGGTAGTGCACAATAACAAGTGCATACTTTGTTGTACTGCATACCTTTTAATACATTCTAGTTAGTGTGCACTAACTAATACATGTTTTTTGTTGTGCATACTAGTTTATGTAGGAGATACTGTTTTTTTTTTTGTACAATGCATATTACCCTGTGCATACTTGTGTTTGTAGTGCATTCTATTTTTTGTATTGTAGGCTAGCTAGTGGGCACAGTATCTTGTGCTTGCATGTTTTTCAATTGCATACCTTTTAATAATACTTTCTACTTAGTGTGCACTAATGCATGCTTGTTTTTTGTTGTGCATACTAGTTTGTTATGGACATACAGTTTTTTACAATGCAACTAATGCATACTTGTGTTTGTAGTGCATTCTGTTTTTTGTTTTTTAATGCATGTTTGGTAGTGCACAATAACAAGTGCATACTTTGTTGTAGTGCATACCTTTTAATATATTCTTGTTAGTGTGCACTAACTAATACATGTTTTTTGTTATGCATACTAGTTTATGTAGGAGATACTGTTTTTTTGTTGTTTTTTTTGTACAGTACATATTACCTAGTGCATACTTGTGTTTGTAGTGCATTCTATTTTTTGTATTGTAGACTAGCTAGTGGGCACAGTATCTTGTGCTTGCTTGTTTTTCTATTGCATACCTTTTAATAATACTTTCTACTTAGTGTGCATTAATGCATACTTGTTTTTTGTTGTGCATACTAGTTTATTATGGACATACTGTTTTTTACCATGCACCTAATGCATACTTGTGTTTGTAGTGCATTCTATTTTTTGTTTTTTAATGCATGTTTGGTAGTGCACAATAACAAGTGCATACTTTGTTGTACTGCATACCTTTTAATACATTCTAGTTAGTGTGCACTAACTAATACATGTTTTTTGTTGTGCATATTGTTTATGTAGGAGATACTGTTTTTTTTTTTTGTACAATGCATATTACCCTGTGCATACTTGTGTTTGTAGTGCATTCTATTTTTTGTATTGTAGGCTAGCTAGTGGGCACAGTATCTTGTGCTTGCATGTTTTTCAATTGCATACCTTTTAATAATACTTTCTACTTAGTGTGCACTAATGCATACTTGTTTTTTGTTGTGCATACTAGTTTGTTATGGACATACAGTTTTTTACAATGCAACTAATGCATACTTGTGTTTGTAGTGCATTCTGTTTTTTGTTTTTTAATGCATGTTTGGTAGTGCACAATAACAAGTGCATACTTTGTTGTAGTGCATACCTTTTAATATATTCTTGTTAGTGTGCACTAACTAATACATGTTTTTTGTTGTGCATACTAGTTTATGTAGGAGATACTGTTTTTTTTTTTTTTGTACAGTACATATTACCTAGTGCATACTTGTGTTTGTAGTGCATTCTATTTTTTGTATTGTAGGCTAGCTAGTGGGCACAGTATCTTGTGCTTGCTTGTTTTTCTATTGCATACCTTTTAATAATACTTTCTACTTAGTGTGCACTAATGCATACTTGTTTTTTTGTTGTGCATACTAGTTTATTATGGACATACTGTTTTTTACCATGCACCTAGTGCAAACTTGTGTTTGTAGTGCATTCTATTTTTTGTATTGGTGGCTAGCTAGTGGGCACAGTATCTTGTGCTTGCATGTTTTTTTATTGCACACCTTTTAATGTGTTCACATACTGTTTTTTTACAATGCACCTAATCCATACTTGTGGCTGAAGTGAATTCATTCATTTCTTTCAATCTCATAATCAGTTCTTCATTATCAATTGTTTGTCCAGATTATGAAATGGTCCTGAAATTGGATCCTGGAAACTTAGAGGCGCAGAATGAAATAAAGAAATTAAAGCAGGTGTGTTCAGACTAACGTGAATCCGCTTGACTAATGAAATGTGAAATCGGTTTGATGTTGAAGTCATGTGTGTTTATAACGTCTCTGGTTATCGTCTCTCTTCAGGTGTTAGAATCCAGCAGACAGACAGCAGAGGTGAGAGAGAGTGAGACAGCTGCAGCGACTGCGCAGACGCTTGATCCCTTTAAACAGCAGGAGCTGCAGGAACAACACAGGAAACAGGAAGCTGTTATTCAGAAAGACAGAGTGAGAAATGCTTCTTATTCATGTGTCATAAAGTTCATCAATACTGAACACTGATGTGTGTTTGAATGTGTCAGGGAAACGCTTACTTTAAAGAAGGGAAGTATGAGGCCGCTGTGGAGTGTTACACTAAAGGAATGAAAGCAGACGACACAAACGCTCTGCTGCCGGCTAACAGAGCCATGGCATACCTCAAACTACACAGGTAACACACATACACATTCATATGAGAACACACCTGGAGCAGAGCACTGACTGCTGGAACACACATTACACAAATTACAAATATATAGAGGTTTAGAGGTAAATACTGTACAGCTACTTATTGTGCATACTAGTTTATGTAGGACATACTGTGTTTTACAATGCACACTACCTAATGCCTACTTGTGTTTGTAGTATGTTATATTTTTTAGTTATGCATGCTAGCTAGTGCACAGTAGCTAGTGCATACATGTTTTTGTAGTTCGTACCTTGTAATAATACTTTCTACTTAGTGTGCACTAATTCATACTTGTTTTCTGTTGTGCATACTAGTTTATTATGGACATACTGTTTTTTCACAATGCACCTAATGCATACTTGTGGTTGAAGTGCATTCTGTTTTTTTTTTGTAATGCATGCTTGGTAGTGCACAATAACTAGGGCATACTTTTTTTGTAGTACATGCCTTTTAATAATACATTCTACTTAGTGTGCACTAAGTAAACATACTTGTTTTTTGTTGTGCATGCTAGTTTATTATGGACATACTGTTTTTCACAATGCACCTAATGCATACTTGTGGTTGAAGTGCATTCTGTTTTTTGTTTTTTTAATGCATGTTTGGTAGTGCACAATAACTAGTGCATACTTTGTTGTAGTGCATACCTTTTAATACATTCTACTTAGTGTGCACTAACTAATACATACTTGTTTTTTGTTGTGCATTCTGTTTTTTTTTGTTTGTTTTTTTTGTACAATGCATATTAGCTAGTGCATACTTGTGTTTGTAGTGCATTCTATTTTTTGTATTGTAGGCTAGCTAGTGGGCACAGTATCTTGTGCTTGCATGTTTTTCTATTGCATACCTTTTAATGTGTTCACATACTGTTTTTTTACAATGCACCTAATCCATACTTGTGGCTGAAGTGCATTCTGTTTTTTTTTGTTTTGTAATGCACTCTAGCGCATACCTTTTAATAATGCATTCTACCTAGTGTACACTAAATAATACATACTTGTTTTTGTTGTGCACACCAGTTTATGTTGTGGATGCCTGTATTTTAAAATGTACGCTGTGTAGTTTACATTTAGTCCATACTTGCTTTGGTAGTAGTACACACTATCTAGTGCACAATAGTTTTTGTTGTGTAAAGTTGCTTTTGTATTACATACTTGTTTTATCCCATGCACACTACTTGGTACACATGAGCAGAACAAATTTGTGTGTAAATCTTTGGTAAAATGATTCTTATGTAAATTGTCCCATTCAGTCCAATACAGGGATGCAAACTACTCACCATTCAGCTAGCAGGGTTCCCACGCTTCCTGGAAATTTAGGAATGCAGTTTTCCATTCATGGAAAAGTCATGGAAAATAAGAATAATACCTAAATGTCCTGGAAAATAATTATTTGTCCTGGAAAATATTTTAGTGTAATAAAAACCTTTTTAGCAACATAGTCAAACAATTTTGTTACATGTACAAAAACTTGGTAACAATCGGGGACTCGGGATAGGTGTCAAATACACAAATACGGATCCTTTTTTCACTGTTGCCAGTTGTGCATTGTGAAACAACATAATTGCTTTACTGTCATAAACAAAGCTTTGTCACGTACATTCACTGCTCATCTGTGGTCATCTTGTTTGCTTCAACAAAATAGTTTAACCCTTGTGTGTCAATAAAAAAAAGTTACTCAGAGGTCCTTAGAGGACAAAAATGTCCATGTCAAAAAACTGCCATAATAATATTATATATTAATATTATTTTCCACTTTCAATGAGTTAAATTCTTTAACCAACATCAGTCCTGATCATAACTACCAAATATTCATTAATTTTCAGGATTTTAACCCTTTAAATGCCAGTTTGTTTATATAATGCCACTGTTGTTTTTCACACACACACACACACACACACACAAACACTCTGACATCCATACCAACACACACACACAATTTTATCTGCATCATTTATTCAGTTGGCCTGCAGTGCTCTATAATACAGCAAACAGAGAATAGGTAAAAAGCATGTATTTGCTCCATAGGCTAAACATGAGAAAAATGGCACCATCTGGTGGAAAATATTAAAAATGTAAATTTGAAGCCAGGGCTCCGGAATGAAAGTATAATATCATAGAATTCATGATTTTATGCTTTAATGGCACTGGGATCAAATATTGCAGTTTTAATGGGTTTCAATGGGGACATTTTTGTCCTGCAGGTCCTGAGTGTAACTATTTTGTGTATATAGTGTATTATAGATGCATTTTAGGAACTGAGGTTGAAATATCAAAATTCCCCCAAAATACACACCTTATGCAACGTTTGTGCCATTGGCATTAACACAGCCAAAATGATTGAAAAAACAAAAATGTAAAAGACAAAAATGTCCCGAAGGTTGCGCAAAGGATCGATATTTTGCAAAATGTAATTAAGCTGTCGAATATGTAAATTCAGAAAGAATAACCATCCAATAACCACAATACACTCCATAATCTCTTGTGTGTTTTTGCTTAAATATTAAACCTGTTGGGCACATTAAATGTCCTGGAAAAAAGAGTGACAACCCTGAGTTCATCACCTTTTCTGAAGCTAATTTGTTCAAATTGTTTGGTGAAATTTTCAACATTTTCTTTATTAAAATAACCTGAAATAGTTACCTTAAGCTTAAACGTTTAAGAGCTTTAAATACAACAGAAATTAAACATCTGGAACACCTGCCATGACTTTCTCACTCATGAGTTTGCATCCCTGTCAATAAGAATGCATTTACACACAAATTTGTTCTTTTCATGTTTCATGAATAAGGCTAATTATGTTGTGCATACTACCTAATGCATACTCATATTTGTAGTGCATACTTGTTTTTCTGGTGCACACTGCCTATTGATTGTCACTCTCTCAGTGAGTTAGTGTATTGTCTGTTGTGCAGGTACAGTGAGGCAGAGCAGGACTGCAAAACAGCTCTTGCTCTGGACAACACGTACTCGAAAGCGTTTGCAAGACGAGCAACAGCGCGAGCCGCTCTAGGAAAGATCAGAGAAGCCAGAGAAGGTTGATGATTCTACATACGTGTGTTCTACACATACTAGACAGAACTCTAGTTCACTATTTACAGTCTGTGTCATTGCTATTTCTGAGTGACACTCTTATATTTGTTCGTTGACAGATTTCGAACAGGTTCTGAAGCTCGAGCCAGGAAATAAACAAGCCATAATTGAGATTGAGAAACTCACAGCGGTAAATGTCATGACAGAATTCTTTGATGGAGATATCTCTGTTCTATATGTCCCCAAAAAAAAGTAATACATTTGATAAATGAAGTCGTATTGTTATTGTGTGTGTATTGATCAGGAGCTGAGGGCCAGTGGACTTCTGTTTCCAGAGGAGAACACACAGAGAAGAACCATCCAGCCAATCAACAAACCTGAACATCTCAGATCCACTGTGAGTCCATCACACAACAATCACAAACTTTGTTAGGGGCAAAACTGTTTGGTGTGGTGGAAATGATGCCACAACGGTGAACAAGGACAAGGTTGGATCCGGTTACTTTTAACCCTCCTATGGTATTGAAAATTGGCACATCCCTTTGGTATTCGTGGTCATGCAACCCTTTTTTTATGATGATAATGATGCCATTTATTCTTCCCTGAAGTAAGAACAATAAAAGTATGCATTTCTTTTAGGATTTATGCTATTTTCCTGCCATCTGGTGAACAAAATATAAATAACATGTCTTATGGTTAGAGTTGGCATCAGTTCATCCTCTGAAGTCCATCGTCCATCTCAGTTTAGTCGTCATCACTCAGAGACACATAGCAGTGGAGTCCGACACCAAGCAGGAACGGAGCTGGATCTGGCCGGCTCTGGTGACCTTAGGATAGGAGTCCTGAGGTTGAGACAGGGAAACAAATAAAATAATATCAGCATAGATGCTATTCAATTTTCTGCAGAGTTATAGATCATGATCACTGTTTCTGGTTCCGGCAGACCTAACTAAAGCAGCCTAATTGTGAATTGATGGATAAATTAGGTGTATGTCTGCTTAAATATGAGTCTTTAGTCGAGACTTAAACTGAATGAGTGTGTCTGAGTCCTGAACAGTGCAAGGAGTTAATAATATTAAGAAGAGGTTCTGAGATTACAGGGAATACCTCTTTTAAGAGCTTAGTTGGTATTGGATCTAACATACATGTTGTGGCTTTTGATGTTTTGATAAATTTTGTTAGCTCTTCATGACCTATGACAGCAAAGGAAGTTGATTGTGAGGAAAATTGAGACACTGTTTTCTGTGGTACTGCGACAGACGATTGCATAATTCCAATTTTATTTCTGATGATTTCAATTTTATCAGTAAAGAAATTCAAGTCATACCTATTGTGCTGCGACGGAATATCTGGATCAGTCGAGGCTTTATTCCTAACCAATTTAGCCACAGTACTGAATAAACACCTAGGATTGTTGTGGTTATTTTCTATGAGTTTGCTAAAATATGCTGACCTGGCAGCTTTTAGTGTCTGTCTGTAGCTACAGACACTATCCTTCCATGCACCGCGAAATACCTCTAATTTTGTATTCTTCCACTTGCGCTCCATTTTCCGAGCTGCTCTCTTGAGAGCATGAGTGTGATCCTTGTACCACGGTGCGGGGCTTTTCTTTTTTTTCCTGGGCGGAGGACACTATCAAGAGTGCTATTTTCTGTTATTACATCAAGTTCTTCTAGACTTTTTGGCTTATTGAGTGTATGAGATAAATCTGGAAGATTATTAGTGAAGCTATCTTTAGTGGTTGAACCACCTCAACTGGCTCCTTTTCAATGCGGAGGAGCAGCGGCTCTACTTTGAGCCCTTCCCGAATGTCCGAGCTCCTTACCCTATCTCTAAGGCTGAGGCCAGACACCCTACAAAGGAAACTCATTTCTGCCGCTTGTATCCGCAACCTCATCCTTTCGGTCACTACCCAAAGCTCGTGACCATAGGTGAGGGTAGGAATGTAGATGAACTGGTAAATCGATAGCCTTACCTTCAGGCTCAGCTCTTTCTTCACCATGGCTGGCCGGTACAATGCCTGCATAACTGCTGATGCTGCATCGATCCGTCTTTCTGTCTCACGCTCCATTCTCTCATCACTCGTGAATAAGACCCCGAGATACTTAAACTCCTCCACCTGGGGCAGCCAGTCATCTCCAACCTGAAGAGGGCACTCTACCCTTTTCCGGCAGAGGACCATGGACTCGGACTTGAAGGTGCTGATGCTCATTCCTGCCTCTTCACACTCAGCTGCAAACCGTCCTAATAAACACTGGAGGGCACTACCTGATGAAGCCAACAGGACCACATCATCTGCAAAAGTAGATTCATTTAAACCAATATATTCATCCGGTTTAAGCCAGGTTTCAGTCAAACAGAGTGCATCCAATCTCTGTAATCATATCATTTACAATTAGTGCTTTGTTTTAAAGAGATCTAATGTTTTAGTATATTATATAGTTTAGTATATAGTTTATTTAGTGTTTAATTTAGTAGCCCTACATTTATATGATATTTATCTTCAATTTTTTTATTTTCAAGTTTTACCTTAATCCAATTTTTTCTAAATTATTTAGTTTGGTAGTTCAGGGAACAGACACAGTCTCTATATGATATTTTGGTGATACAGTCTCTATGTGTTGTAGTTTATGTGACCTGTGTGACGTCTCAAGGCAGCTAGCAGACGTTCGGATTAGCCAGTTTGTCTTCTTCCTGACCTGGGCCTCAGTTAGTCAAATACTATCACTATTAAGATTATGAGCCAAATTACTAGAGAGGAGAGCCGCACCTTTCCTGTAGGAATGGAGTCTGTCTCTCTTTAACAGGTCAGGTCTACCCCAAAAACTCTTCCAATTGTCTATAAATCCTGTGCTATTCTCCGGACACCACTCAGACATCCATCCATTCAGTGACACTAATCTACTATAAACCTCATCACCACGATGAGCAGGGAGGGGGCCAGAGCATATTACATTTTTGCAAGTTCACACACCTGTTTAACATTATCTTTAGTGATCTACGACTGATGAAGCCGGACATCGTTAGTGCCGACATGAATAACAATTTTAGAAAATCTACGTTTAGCATTAGCCAGCACTTGTGAATTTGATCTGATGTCAGACGCCCGAGCCCCTGAAATGCATTTAACAATGTTGGCTGGAGTCTCTATTTCCACGTTCCTTACAATAGAATCTCCAATAACAAGGGCTCTTTGAACATGATTCTCAGTGGGTGCATCACTGAGTAGGGAGAATCGATTGGAAACCCTAACAGGAACGGGAGAGTGGTGTTGCTTTGCGGAGCAAATATGCTGCCAAGACGTCACCCAAACGCCCTGCTGCAGGGGCTCTACAGCCGGAACCAAAGTGTGTGTGTTGCTCGCTGTTCTACCCACATCTGAAACAGTATCTACCGGCTTCTCTTTCTCACTGACCTCCACTAGCTTTCATATGCATGCCTCTAACTCATTAACCTTCTCCATCATTCATCGGAGACATTATCAATCTATTAATAAACTATTCAGTTTTTGCAGTTGATGTCATTATGCTTGCAATCAAACCTGACCATGGTGTTACAACAGAATAAGTATTTTTCTACTAATAATTTATTTCAAACATAAAAATTTAATAACTCAAATTAAATGCACAATACTGTCAAGAAAATGAACATCAAGAAACAGAAATTAACCTCAAAATTCAGAAAATTCAATTAGAGTATAAAACAGAAGAAAAAAAAGCTCTGTGTTATAGTCTCACCAGTTCATTTTTGTGTGTGTGTGTGTGGGTGTTTATGTTTTGCACTGAGGATGATTTAGAGTCTCACCCTGTACTTTCTGTCTGTTCTTTTCTGCATTGTGGATGATTTATTAGTCTTTCCCATTCATCTTCAGTGGTCAGTCAATTTTGACCACGAATATTGAATCAAGCCCAATTGTTTGTTTGTTTGTTTGTTTGTTCAGATGGCAAATGGAGGAAAAGTCACCAAGTCTAAAGTCCTTTACCAGATAAAGGAAACCATTTTTATTAAATCAGAGAAATTTGGGGGACTGGGTGGTTCAGTGGTAAAGTTCACTAGCTTGAATCCCAGGGTGTGCTGAGTGACTCCAGCCAGGTCTCCTAAGCATCTAAATTGGCCCGGTTGCTAGGGAGGGTAGAGTCACATGGGGTAACCTCCTCGTGGTCACAATAATGTGGTTCGTTCTTGGTGGGGCATGTGGTGAGTTGAGCGTGGTTGCTGCGGTGGATGGCGTGGAGCCTCCACACGCACTATGTCTCCGTGGCAACGCGCTCAACAAGTCACGTAATAAGATGCGCGAGTTGACAATCTCAGACGCGGAGGCAACTGGGATTCGTCCTCCGCCACCCGGACTGAGGCGAATCACTACGTGACCACAAGGACTTAAAAGTACATTGGGAATTGGGCATTCCAAATTGGGAGAAAAAGAGGAAAAATCCACAAAAACAAAAAAAAAATCTATTTAGAAATTTATTTAGGTCAAAAATGACCGAATACCAAAGGAGGGTTAATGACAATGAGCACCTGAAACATGAAAGTGCCCGAAGTTGAAGAAATATATGAAACCTCTACATGTCATTCACAATAACAGCTGCTGTTAAAAATATTTGCCTCCTGTCATTCTCACAGAAACCGTTGAGGAGAATAGACATACAGGAAGTAGGTGGAGAGATGATGCTGTCAGTCAAACCTGAAGAAGCGTCTGCTCCGCCCTCTGTGCTGTCTTCACCCAATCACAAGATCCAGAAGATAGAGATCTCAGATGCCTTCTGTCCTCCTGCTCACAGGTGACTTCAATGCCCAACAATGATAAGTCTGAAAACAGACTTTCATTAGTCAAGAAAAGTAATCTGTGAGGTATTTGGTGTCTGTTTGTGTTTCAGGAGTTCTGATGGTGATTTAAGTAAAGAGATGAAGGATGTTCATGTAGATGCAGTGCGTGTCTCGTGTGAGGATCTTGAACAGGTTCCTGCTCCACCCAACAACAGTTTTCAGCTGGAATCTGACCTCAGAAAGATCAGCCGGCACCCAGAATCCACTTACAGATATTTAAAGGTAACGCCATTTGCACCTGCCACTGACATACAATCCACATCTGTGTTTCTCGTGTAATTAAACACTCTTTTCTATATTTCAGCAAATCAGTCCAGATGCTTTTCCAAAGATCTTCCAGAACTCTCTTGAGCCTGATATTCTTAACGTGCTCCTCAAGACATTCCACAACTTCTACACTGAGTGAGTAAAACATGGTGAATCTCTCAGAAGAACTCTTCAAGGTTACTGGAGTAAAAACTGTGTGTGTGATTTCAGACGTGAAGATGCGTCTCTCGTTCTGGACATCCTGAGGAATCTGGCGAGCGTCAGGAGATTCGACATGGCTGTCATGTTCATGTCGACTGCAGAGAGGAAAGGTAACTAGATCACGAGAAGGAAGTGACATCATCACCCCTGTTGTAATCAACACGTCTGTCAGAAATAACAAGATTTCATCATTGATGTTAATGTTTCAATCAGAATATAAATAAAGAGAACTTTTAGACCACGTCATCGATTGGTCAGTTGTTGATGATGTCACACTTCTGTGTGTTTCAGTGGTACAGGAGCTGTTTGACTGGATTCATCGTGCCGGTCTGACAGACCATTCTGTTCAAGACTTACAGAAGAAATACGGCCTGTGACCTCTGCTCACAGTAAGAGGGGAGGAATCTCACCTGTTTAAACTCGATAAAACATCTGTGACAGAAACATGTTTGAATGTGAATGCTCATTAAATATGTCTGATACCTCAAACTGGATCTCTGGTGCCTTTAAATAACTTCAAACTCACTTATGTTACTCTGACAGAATTCATATAAATGTTCATTTTTGTGCAGGATTCACAGGTGTGAAAAACTCTTCTCCACCTAAATCATTAACAGCATCATGTGATCAGTAGAGAAGATCTGTAATGACTGAAACACACGTGAGTTCAGTTCACGTGTTGAAATAAAAGATATCTGATCTCAGTCAGTTCCTCTGAATCTTCACTACAAATCTGCTCAACACACCTTCATTCATGTGAAGAACTCAGTGGCTCAGGAGGTTGAGTGATGTCACTGAGAGACAGAAGAGCTGAAGATTGCTGGTTTGAGTCCCAGAAGATCATCAATGTCCCAGAACAGCAGCTTCTCCACAAACACCAGCTGAAAAACTCACAACTTAGTTTTACACCAGAAGAATGATGTTTAGAAACTAAGTCATCATTCTCTCTTGCAGCAACAGAACTGCTGCTGGATATTGTTTCAGAGGTCCGGGGGGGGCACCCAGATGTTTGACCCCCCCCCACTCTCTCATTCATCCATCCATCCAGCCAGCCAGCCTCTCTCACCTGATCTGACATCCAATCAGATCACCATTCAACCATCATGTTTCTGTGATCAGGCCAGGTTTCAAACTGGGATCCTCCACACAAGGAGGACATGCTCACACCACTGAGCCACTGACACATCTGCACTAACACTCGTTTATTTACAGACTTAATCTGAATTAATCACTTACAAACTGAAGAAACTAAAGATCAAGACTCAAACCAGGATCCTTCACTCATACCACTGAAATTTACAAACCACTTCAATGTTTTTTCAGTGGTTTGTCTCGATTAACAAACCAAAAATATTAAAGTTAATTTTCTTTGACCAGTCTGGGATTTGAACCCAGATTTATCCACACAAGATGAACTCACTTCTACAACTGAGCAACTCACACACTCAGATATTTGCTTGTTTTTGGAAGGTTTGTCTTGTCAAACTCAAGAAATGACACAAAGTTAGTCTGAGATCTGAAGTTTTCTACACTAGAGGACGGCGCTTATATCTCTGAGCTTCTGGCACATTAACAATCATTTATAAAGAAACTAAAAGAATTCTGTCATTTTTATAATTAAAGTTTCCCATAGAAGAGGAAGTGTGTTTATACCACTGAAGCACTGGCACATCTCTCTTGGGTGTTTTTTGATACATTTATCTTAATCATTCACAATTATAGAAATGGGAAGTGTGGTTTCTTACGCAACATGACTTCACTTATACCACTGAAGCACTGGCATTTACTCAAAACCTTGTTTTAAAACCCAGACTCAGTATGGAAAACTTGCTTTAATTATTGATAAATGATATCCAAATGAGTAGAAGTACCAGTGGTTCAGTGGTGTGAGCATGCAGCTTTTATACAGAGGATCTGGGTTCAAATACCAGCTTGAGAACTAAAAATTTTCTTCAGTTTGTAAGTGATTAATTCAGATTAAGTCTGTAAATAAACGAGTGTTAGTGCAGATGTGTCAGTGGCTCAGTGGTGTGAGCATGTCCTCCTTGTGTGGAGGATCCCAGTTTGAAACCTGGCCTGATCACAGAAACATGATGGTTGAATGGTGATCTGATTGGATGTCAGATCAGGTGAGAGAGGCTGGCTGGCTGGATGGATGGATGAATGAGAGAGTGGGGGGGGGTCAAACATCTGGGTGCCCCCCCCGGACCTCTGAAACAATATCCAGCAGCAGTTCTGTTGCTGCAAGAGAGAATGATGACTTAGTTTCTAAACATCATTCTTCTGGTGTAAAACTAAGTTGTGAGTTTTTCAGCTGGTGTTTGTGGAGAAGCTGCTGTTCTGGGACATTGATGATCTTCTGGGACTCAAACCAGCAATCTTCAGCTCTTCTGTTTCTCAGTGACATCACTCAACCTCCTGAGCCACTGAGTTCTTCACATGAATGAAGGTGTGTTGAGCAGATTTGTAGTGAAGAGTCAGAGGAACTGACTGAGATCAGATATCTTTTATTTCAACACGTGAACTGAACTCACGTGTGTTTCAGTCATTACAGATCTTCTCTGCTGATCACATGATGCTGTTAATGATTTAGGTGGAGAAGAGTTTTTCTTCTGACTCACAATCAGCACACCTGAACTGATGAATTATTACTATAGTTACTGATGCACTATATAAACTTATTATTATTCTTCTGACAAAATTTCCAAAAGTAACTCCTCCTAGAGTTTTCAAGCTATAGCCACCAAACTCAGGACAGACATTTAGACTGTTCTGACTCGTGTTCCTATATCTTTACTAACTGATTGGACTTGCAGTTTCTGCACAGCGGGCTATCAAAAACTGGAAAAATCCCATTCACTTACATTGACGGATTGTTCAGATGGGCCAAGACTTTTTCAAACTTCAACTATTAAAATTTAAACGTAAACAGACCTACACAAGGCCTTAAACTGCACTATCGAATATATATTTCTTTCTGACTTTTCCCTCTCCCTCTCCTTAAACACCCTAGCAGCTAGCCAGATCACCCTGGCAACCAGCTAAAACATGCTAAAAACACCTAGCAACATGCTATCAGTGCCTACCTCCATGCTAAAACATGCTAGCAATGCCTAGCTACATGCTAAAACATGCTAGCAACACTTAACTACTTGCTCAAACATGCTAGCAATGCCAATCTACTTGCTAAAACATGCTAGCAATGCCTAGCTACATGCTAAAACATGCTAGCAACACTTAACTACTTGCTCAAACATGCTAGCAATGCCAATCTACTTGCTAAAACATGCTAGCAATGCCTAGCTACATGCTAAAACATGCTAGCAATGCCTAGCTACATGCTAAAACATCCTAGTAACACCTAGATACATGCTAAAACATGCTAGCTACACCTAGCTACATGTTAAAACATGCTAGAAACACCTAGCTACATGCTAAAACATGCTATCAATACCTAGAAACATGCTAGCAACATGCCTAAATAAGTGTTAAACATGCTAGTAACATGCTAAAACATACCAGAAAGACATAGCTAAGTGCTAAAACATGTTAGCAACACTTAGATAAGTGTTAAAATATGCTTAAAATGCTTAGCTAAGCACTAAAACATGTTAGCAACATGCTAACAACACCTCACTTAGTGTTTAAACATGTTAACAAAGCCAAGCTAAGTGCTAAAACATGCTGTCAATGCCTAGTTACATGCTAAAACATGCTTTCACAGCCTAGCTGCATGCTACAACATGTTAGCTTTCAACCTTTCAATCTGTCTGCCTAACTGAAGGGCTTGTAAAACCTTCAAACTTTTAAAACTTCTTGAATTTACAGGCCAGGCTTTTTCAAGACAACCTCAAAGTTTGTCTACAAACTTTTCAGTCTAGTTAGATAATTATATATCTTGTCTGAAAAAACAAAAAAAACAGAATTATGTTACAGAACGCTTTTTATCTTATGACAACATAGACATTTTAATACCATATAAAACCTGATCGTTTTCATAAGGCATGCCATACTCTTATACTACTTGTACTTTTTTTTAGAGTATGTGTACTGTGCACAATATGTGAATTTTCTGTGTGCTTGGAATATTCGGATGACCTATTACAGTATATACAGTGCATCCGGAAAGTATTCACAGCGCTTCACTTTTTCCACATTTTGTTATGTTACAGCCTTATTCCAAAATGGATTAAATTCATTATTTTCCTCAAAATTCTACAAACAATACCCCATAATGACAACGTGAAAGAAGTTTGTTTGAAATCTTTGCAAATATATTTAAAAACAAAAAACAAAAAAAAAAGAAAACAAAAACAAATCACATAATATGTGAATTTTCTGTATGCTTAGAATATTCAGATGACATATTACAGTATAGAGTAGTTAATAGTTTCTGTAGTTCAACTGGTAAAGCATGGCGCTAGCAATGACAAGGTCATGTGTGTTCCCTGGGAATCGAACCCAAAATGATCAAATGTATACCTTGAATGCACTGTAAGTTGCTTTGGACAAAAGCGTCTGCCAAATGCATAAATTTAAATGTAAATATAGAAAATGACCAGAATATGTATATTTTATCCAAAAATGTAATACACATTAACAGTGCTGACCCCTAGTGTTCAAAGAACGGCCATTTCCCTCATTACATTATATTTTTCCCAATGTTACTGTGGTAAACAAAAATGTGGTACACTTAAAGCCTTCATGTGTTTATTTGAGTTAAAAACAGTAGTACAGATCACTAAAATTGTCTTGATTTTAACATCCTGAAGTGCTCAATGACATTAAAATGACTTGCATGAAATGACAAAATATTGTTTTTTCCACATTTCGGAGCAGTCAGTGCAAACAAGATAAGAGTTCAACAAGGTAAAAAAAAAAAAAAAAATCAGCTGTTTGGATTAAACTTTATACAATAGAAAACATGTATAAAAGACAATCAATTAAAACCAGGAAGGTGATTAAAAGGTTAAAGTCCCTGAGTGCAGAATGCATGTCTGAAGGGTGGTACCTTCACAAAAATGAGCCAATCAGAGCGGGTCAGAGCACCAGAGGGGCGTCAACCTCATTAGCATATCGATAAAACTTTGGCCCAAGTTTCTCACTAAAACGAACAGACTCCGCCCCTTTCTGCCACTCAGCCGCTGGATAGACGTACCACATGACCACACCAGAGGGGTTGATTGACACCACAAACTCTGTGCTGTCCTTCAGTGTCGACATGGGCCTCTCCAAAAACACATCATATACCTGACAGAGAGAGACAGACAGATACAATGAATAAAATATTCAACTCAAAGAGTTTTTAAATTTTATTATATTGGTTTGAGTGGATGTGCAGACCTCATAGACTCCAGGTGTGTAGTTTAGCATCTTCAGTGATGTCATGTAGCGATACGGCATATCAGACCGCCTGCTGAAGAAAACCAGAGCGCTGGCACCTTTCGATAACGGCCGCCAGAACACTTCTATACCGCTCTTCTCCTGAGACACAGAGACAACCATAGAAATGTAAATATACGTCACAGTTAGCTTCAAGACGATCATTGTGGATGGGTTTGTTGTCTCACCTTCAGCAGGCGTTTGCCCTGGATGCCCAGTGGGTCCTGATTGATGCTGATAGCCACTTTATTCTGCAGGATTGTGCGAGCGCCACTGCTGATCGTACGCAGATCGTTGGACATGAAGAGAGGCGCGGCCATGATTCCCCACAGCGCCATCTGAGCACGTGATTGGTCCATACTGAGGCCGAAATCTCCAATGATCAACTGAGAACAGTAACGAGAGGACGTAATGAGACAAAATGCTAATCATGAAAAGAATTAGCGCTAATCATGAATAAACAGCGAATTAAATTGAAAAAGTTTTCACTGAGAAACACAAACAGATTTACCCATAAGTTAATAATAACAACATATACAGTATATCTTAAAATTAATAGTGGTTGACCGTTATATAGCCGAGGCCAATAAATCGGATGTTTTTTTTAGCGTAAATTTTCCCGTTTGGCAGATTAGTTTTGTAAGTCACAATGGCGCCCGTTTGCATGTGTTGGAGCTGTCTGAACTACCGTCTGAACTACCAATCACAGTTCGTTTCGTTGTGTGCCATCGTGTCACAGTAATAGCAACACGGTCTCATGTAAACAGTACAACATGTTATCTGAAACAGAGGTTTTCAAGTAAGGGTCCATGGACCCCCAGGGGGCCACAATGGGGTGCTAGGGGGTCCGTGGAAAATTTGAGGAAAAAAAAGTGTTTCAAAAAATGAAATAAATAAATAAATAAATTGACATTATTACGGTTTCATTCTACGAAGCCCTTTTGAGGACAGGTCAGATTTTTTTCTGAAATAGTTTTCATTCCCTCGCAATACATTTACCATGTTTTTACTTTAGTGAGCATATTTTAACCTTGATATTAATAATAAATCCATAATAATAGTAGTAGAGGAAAATGAAAACTATAGTAAAAAATTTTTTTTATATAATTTTGCAGTTATTTATTTATTTGATTTTTTTCCCTTTTTTTTCTCCTAATGTGGAATGCCCAATTCCCAATGCGCTCTAAGTCCTCGTGGTGGCGTAGTGACTCGCCTCAATCCGGGAGGCGGAGGACCAATCTCAGTTGCCTCCACGTCTGAGACCGTCAAACCACGCATCTTATCACTTTGCTTGTTGAGTGCGTTACCGCGGAGACATAGCACATATGGAGGCTTCACGCTATTCTCTGCAGCATCCACGCACAACTCACCACACGCCCCACCGAGAGCGAGAACCACCTTATAGCGACCATGAGGAGGTTACCCCACGTGACTTTGCCCTCCCTAGCAACTGGGCCAATTTGGTTGCTTAGGAGACCTGGCTGGAGTCACTCAGCACACCCTGGGATTTGAGCTCGCAAACTCCAATGGTGGTAGCCAGCGTCTTTACCACTGAGCTACCCAGGCCCCCATAATTTTGCAGTTATAATGTGCAAAATTGTTACCACAAAAATTTAATGGCAAATTAATTGCATATATTATATATATATATATATATATATATATATATATATATATATATATATATATATATATATATAAAAATACAAAATAATAATACAGATAATTAAAATGCATTACATTATTTTGGCACACGAGTAAAGCATTAAAAAAGACAAAAAGTGGCTTTAGAATGCAATATATAGTTTATTTCTATATTATTGAACATAATCCTGTCATTGACCTACAGTTCACAGCAATCTATTTTGCACTTGAATTCATCAGTCAGTTCGAGATTTATTATGAGGGCGTCAATGTACACCTGCGTCAGACGGACGCTTTTGGAGCGTCTCGGTTGTGTCATAAACGTACAGTTTTTAAGTTGCTGTGTCAAGTTGAACGACGTTGGGATTTGCGCTCCATCAAGCTGTGTTTGTATGCAAGAACATGTTCTCATCTTGTGCTGTCTGCTGTCAGTAAGTGTGGTTTGTTCTCTGTATAAGCTGCTCGTTGCCTGTACAGCGAGTTTCACTTACTGCCCCCTGGAGAAAACAAGTGGTACTACAAGCTTGAATTGCTCAAATGGAAGGAATATTCCATATCACAGTCCAGAGACATGATTAATTGCGTTAATTTTTTTAATGCTTTATTTTTTATATAATTAATTGCACTGAATTAACGCATTAAATTGACAGCCCTAATTTAATCCGAATTAAAATGTCAATTAAAAATTTTCTTCAGGTTTATACACCAAACATTACTTTAATAGTGGGTAGAAAAAAGATACACTGGCAACTTAATACAAAGTAAATATTTTCCAGATATTTTAATAATTTATTTTGGCTTTAGTGCAATTTAGTGACAATATAAAAGCCAATTATTTAATTTTGCCAGCAACATTTTGTCTTTATAATGTCACGCTATCTATTTTTCATACACAGTATAAATTAGTCTTTATACATGGGGGTTCATTTAAGAAAGGGGACCCTCTAGGGATGGGACGATATATCGAATTCAATATTTCACGAAACAAAAAAATAACGAACCATATCGTGACATAACTCGATATTTCAACATTTGCAACATTGTTTCCTGTCCATGTGATCATAAATGAAATGACCCGTCAAACATCATAATCTCTCTATCGTTTGATTTGACCTCTACTGCGCTTTTACTGCACGTTTACACGGTTCACACAAGGTCCTTAAAGTGCTTGAATTTAGTTTTTAGAAATGTAAGAACTGGAATACCTGGAAAATCTCCTTGTTTTGATGAAAAGTGCTTGAGATTGAAACAGATCCTCCGTGTAATGTGTGTCCATCAAACTTTTATTGAATAATGTTTCTTAATATCCTTTCTGTTCTGTACAGTCAGATAAAAAATACAAATATTCATTTTAATCTCACGCAGCATTGGTGCGCTAAAGAAACCGAGCGATTCTCGTTAACGTTCGCTGAAGCGGAACACTGTGAGCCGCTCGTTAAACTCTTAAAGTGACAGTAACCTTTTTAAAATTTCTTATACAAATGAATGTAAACGTTATTACTTGTAAATTGTACACATTATTTCAAACAGTGATAGCTCATATCATTATTTATATACAATTTCATGATATAATATTAATATAATGTAGAATCTTTTTTCTTTTAAAAAGTTAAAATGCGATTATAATAATGATGAAAAATCACTATTATAGAGAAACTCTTATTATTTAAACTTTAAGCATTTATATTGTGTATTAAAGAACTTTATTTTGATTAGAAATGATATTGTGCATTTTGCTCAAACATTTTTTCAGAAAATAATAAAGTTTCTGTAATATTTGTGTTACATCCATTCGAGATTTTATCAAATCGTGAACCTCATATTGTATATCGAACCGAATCGTGAGATAACCATATCGTCCCATCCCTAGGTCCCTCATGACATCATATTTGCGGGTCGTTGGCTTGAAAAAAAGTTTGAAAATTATTATTTATTTATTTAGTTATTTTATTTTTTATTTTTTTACAAAGTTCGTGTTTTGTGTGAAATTGAGTAAATATTATGCTAAATAAAAGTTAAATTTTTTGTAATTTTATGTGCATGTAATTTACTATTTATGATACAATTTACTTTTAATTTACCTTATCGGCCATCCTACACTCTAGATATCGACATCAGCCATTAAAAACATGATATTGGTCGATTACTAAAAAGTAATAACATCTTTTTGCATGTTGTTAGGTTGTGTCTGTACAGTTGTGATTGTTATAACTTGCTAAAAACATCAAACATCAGTTGCTGTAACTGAGAGTGTCTCTACACAAAAGCCCATTTGATGTCAGAATTCGATTCGCTGATACGGTTCACAATTACTATGAAAGTAATCGTCTATGGGAGTGAACTGTTATTGATGACGTATCATTTATCTGTTATAGTCTAATGCATTTTACATTGCATTAAACAGTATATCTCTATATATCTATTACGATGCATCTGCAAGTGCCGTTCTACGCGTGTTGAGTTTTGGTAGTAAAAGCAAAAGGATGTGTTCTGGAAATGCATTCAAGATCGGACCAAATAATTAAACCAAAGTGTCAGTTATTGCAGGCATCATGATCAGAGGTTAATGATCTCACCATGTCAGGGTCGTTCCATCGGCCCGGTCCAGCCGCCGGCTGAAGAACATCCTGATTGTCAAAGAACCAGTCCACGATAGACAGAACACTGTCCCATGAATCCTGGATGTCATCATAGTTACGCCACAGATTACAGATCTCACCCAACAGTGTGTAGTTCACCTGAGAAACAATCACAATCACTCACTAGAAACACGTTTTATCCATTATTATTGACTTTTATAACCTTTTCAACTCACTTTGGGTGGGAGACCGCCCTGGTAGGCGGGCCAACTGCAGGAGTAGCCAATGGGACGGCCTGTAGCATTGAGGGCCTTTGACATCATTGGATAGCCTGTGTTAAAAACAAAAAATAATAAATACTCTCCACATGGCACGTAAAACGAGTGTATTACAAAGATTTTGGTAATGGGAAGTTTCGAGGAAATTAGCTTAATTGTTCTGAGAGTAATGCAAAACAATGAAAAAGTAAAATAACATTTCTAATTTCTTTCTTTTTGATTTTGATTTTGATGTGAAATATGACCTGGGCATGTTCTTGACAGGTTTCATGTAATTCACCTGCTTAAAGTTATTTACAGTGGCAAGAAAAAGTATGTGAACCCTTTGGAATTACCTGCATTTATGTATAAATTTGTCTTAAAAACTGGTTTGATCTTGTCAACAAAAACGAATTAAAGTCAGGAGTTGGCAACCCTGGCATCCAATTAACTGATGATTCGAGATTGGAGGTGTGGGTTAGAGCTACTCTGACTTATGAAAAGCACTCAGTCATTGTGAGTTTGCTAAATGGAGATGATTTAGTACTATAGGTACTCTCTCTAGAAGTGGCCGTCCAGCCAAGATGACTCAAAGTGACACACCGCAGAATGCTCAATGAGGTCAAAAAGAGCCCTAGAGTGACAGATAAAGACTTGAAGGAATCATTGGATACTGGTTAACATCTCTGTTCATGATGTGTCTGTTGTCTCACCCTGCTCCTGGTAGGTGGCGTTTGAATAACAGCCATCCAGTTTTAACATGTCAACGCCCCAGTCAGCAAATGTCTGTGCATCAGTCTCGATTTTATCCAGGGTGGTGCCCGGGTAACCGCCGCACGTGTGTGTGCCCATGTCTCCATAGATGCCCAGTTTTAACCCGCGGTCATGAATGTAACGTGCCAACTTAGCGATGCCACCTGGAAACCTGTTGGTCACACAATAATATCGGATTTGAAATTAATTTAAAGGAATAGTTCACCTAAAAATGAAAATTCTGTCATCATTTACTCACCCTCATGATGTTCCAAACCTTTATAACTTTCACCTGTGGAAAAGGTGAGTATTTACGGGGCTGTTATGCTGTTAAAAGTAGTATCAAACTTCTTTTATGATACTTCACAATCTCAGTTCCCACAGAAGAACGTCACACAGGTGAGTAAATGACTTTAGGTGAACTATCCCTTTATTATGCAGATATTAGAAGGTCAGAGGTCAGATGAGGTCAGGACCTCTTAGGGTCAGACTGCAGTCGCCCCTGCGCGTCTCTCTGCATTGAAGACCAGCAGTCGTCGATGTTGATGTACTCATAACCCAACTCTCTCCAGCCGTCCTCGGACAACCGATCGGCCATATCCATGAACAGCGCCTCACTGGACAACGACAGGAGAGTTTCAGTGTGTCATTACTGACATATGTGTCATGGATATAAAAGACAAACCTGCAGTACCTGATGCAGTTTTTGGAGTCGTTTTGACAGTCAATGTCACAGCGGAAACGTTCCCACGCCAACCAGCCCATGGGTGGGGTCCTCATCAGACCATTGTCCAAAGCAAAGGCAGCCGTGGACAGCGCCAGAACTAAAATGACTGTTTTCATCTGCATATCTGGAAAAAAAAAAAAAAGGAAAAAAATAATAATGATAAATGTTTTATTGCTTGGAAAAACTTTATGCTTGTTTTTGGGCATTTTAGAGAAATGTTAAGGTGAACATTTGCATAAAAAAATGCAATAGAATGTGTATAAATGTGATTCTTGCAAACTGAAATGCTTATAAACAAAACAGTAAAAGTATTATCAAGTGTTATTAATTATATTTAATAGGCCTATTGTAACACTAAATGTACTCATATAATTTATGATGTTGAAAAATCAGCAGGGTCATTACTTCAATTCAGTGCCATTTAATTCTCCAGTATTTATAATCGTTTAGTTTCAACCGATAATAAGAATAAAGACTATTTATAATGTTACACACAACTGTGGGCCTTAAAGTCCAATTTTAAATTATTGAAATTATTTTAATTTGTTGCTCTAGTGTCAGTTACCACAGCGGATGGTATAAAACCGGAAAAATCCCATTGACTTTTAATGACAGAAATCTAAACAAACTGACACAAGGTTTTTATGCTTTAAGCTGCTCTCTCTCACTATATCACTATCTCTCACTCTCTCTCTCTCACTATATCACTATCTCTCTCTCACTCTTTCACTCACACACACACACACACTCGCTCACACACCCACTCGCTCACACACCCACTCGCTCACACACCCACTCTCACTCACACACACTCACACACACACACTCACTCACACACACTCACACACACACACACTCACACACACACACACTCACTCACACACTCACTCACTCACACACTCACTCACACACTCACTCACTCTCACACACACTCTCACACACACTCTCACACACACACACTCACACACTCACTCACTCACACACTCACACACTCACTCACTCACACACTCATACACACTCATACACTCACTCACTCACTCACTCACTCTCACACACACTCTCACACACACTCTCACACACACACACTCACACTCACTCACACACTCACTCACTCACACACTCACTCACTCACTCACTCACTCACTCACTCACTCACACTCACACACACACACTCATACACACTCATACACTCACTCACTCACACACTCACTCACTCACTCACTCACTCACACACTCTCTCACACACACTCTCTCACACACACACACACACACACTCATACACTCACACACTCACACACACACTCTCACACACACTCACACACTCACACACTCACACACACACACACACACTCACTCACTCACACTCTCTCAATTCAATTCGAGTTGCTTTATTGGCATGACAAAAGTACATTTTTGTATTGCCAAAGCATTTAAAACAACATAGAAAATAGTTTAGATCAATTGAATTAGGATTTGAACAAGCAATATAAAAGGAAAAACATTGAAATCATTAAAGAAAAACAGATAATCAAAATGATTATGATCAATTATGTATCAAGTTAACTTTAAATATGAAATATATAAACTGAATTAAACATTATCTACATTAATGTGTAATGAGGGGTTTGCGGTGTGAGTGGGGGGGGGGGGGGTTACATTTTTAATAATATTTAATTCTCTCTCTCTCTCACTCGATTTCAATTAATTTTAAAGTACTTTATTGGCATGATTGTGTTTACATACAATATTGCCAAAGCATTAATACACAAAACAGATAACGACAAGACAAAAAATTATAATAAAACAGAAACAAATAACAATAAAAATAGAATTAAAATCAGGTGCCAGGTAATGAATAAAATAAAATCTAGAATTATAATATACACTATACAATATAAAATGCTAACAACATGCCTGCAATACCTAGCTACGTATTAAAACATGGTAACAATACCTTGCAACATGTTAGCAACAACTAGCAACATGCTAGCAATGCCTAGCTACATGCTAAAACATGCTAGCAATGCCTAGCTACATGCTAAAACATGTTAGCAATGCCTAGCTACATGCTAGCAATGCCTAGCTACATGCTAAAACATGCTAGCAATGCCTAGCTACATGCTAGCAATGCCTAGCTACATGCTAAAACATGCTAGCAATGCCTAGCTACATGCTAAAACATGCTAGCAATGCCTAGCTACATGCTAAAACATGCTAGCAATACCTAGCTACATGCTAAAACATGCTAGCAATACCTAGCTACATGCTAAAACATGCTAGCAATACCTAGCTACATGCTAAAACATGCTATCTATCTGTCTGTCTGTCTGTAAAAAACTCCAAGCTTTAAATCTTTTTTAAACTTTCAGACAATGCTTTTTCAAGCCAATAAAGTTTTTCTCTCAATAGCATGTATACTTTTGTGGTAAATGTGTCATTTTAACACTGTTTCAGGAAGTTATTGTGTGTCCCTTAAATTACTGTCCATCCCAGCCCGTTATGGGAAGAAATGGGGAAAATTAATGTCATTTTAAAATTTCAATATAGATAGATATCATTCAATCACAGACCATTAACTTGACCGGAATGACTTCATATACTAACAAAAGTGTTTCATTTGTATGTTTTATTTTTTCATAAACACATTCATGTAGAATTAAAATACATGAATCCATTTTACTAATTTAATGTTATTTAATTATTTTTTATTTTAAACACTATATTTGTCCATGCAGTATCACGTGACTGCAGTCCGTGTGTAAAACTGCTCTAGTAAGCAGAGAAACACTTTAATAATACACAATCACACACATGACAATCACTCACCTGACAGTCACCTGAAACACACACACACACACAAAGGTAAATAAAACTCCTCACGGGTCACATGACAGAACTAATGTTTTCTTTAACAAATAGAACAATGTGACTGTAATACTGAACATCAGATCAGAGTAATTAATGTGTGTGTTATTGTGATTCAAAATCCAACAGGTCAAATTCACTTCCTGTTGTACTGGGGAGGGACGGACGCGGACACGGACACACACAGACACACACAGACAGACAGACACACACACACACACACACACACACACACACACAGACAGACACACACACACACACACAGACACACAGACAGACAGACAGACAGACACACACACACACACACGGACAGACAGACAGACACACACGGACAGACAGACAGACACACAGACAGACAGACAGACAGACAGACAGACACACACACACACACACACACACACACACAGAGCAGGGACTCTTTCAGCTTTAAAACTGTATGTTTCACTGTATAATAATGTATAAATAAAACAATCATCATCAGACTATCAACACAGAATGAATCTGAATACAACAGCTGATTTGTTCAGAACTGCACCAAACTTTAATAAAACATGTTAGAATCACCCTAAACAAACACACATGATTTATTTTAATTAAACGAGCGTCACTCACCGGATCTGTGATCTTCTCACACTCTTTAATGTTTTCAGTGTCCGTTTCACCGGCGCTCCGGTTCAGCTCTGCTGTGAGTGTGTGTGTGTGTGTGTGTGTGTGTGTGTGTGTACAGCCGGTCATGTGACAACATGAATGTCATGTGACGCAGCATCAAAATTTCTTTCAAGGCAAGTCAGTCCACTCGGCGGCTATCTTTGGAACACTCTAGTGCAGCTGTTTTCTGTGTTAAACAAAAAAACATAAAAGTACAGCTCCTATCTTCTTGAACGGGGAAAGACCGAAATCTCCAAAACGGTCGGTCAAGATTACGATTTAAAGAACATGACAACAAGGGTATCATAAATTGTGCGTTTTTAGTTCAGATCACGCTAATAAAAGACTATTTTTCAGACTGGTTCAGCTAATGCGCATGCGCGTTCTCGAGATGACTGACAGGCGTTCTAGTCAGATGTCACATGATACGTGTTGCTTTTCCATTTCCCTTATAATAACTTGATACCGATTGTTTTTTATGTGATTAATATTATGGAGACTGCTGGGGTGGATTTCTATTTGTATGTCAGGTACCCATCCTTAAAATTAGGAACTGAAACGATTATACATTGTAGTGGACAAACGTCTCCAATAGGACAAAAAAAAAATAAAAAATAAAAAAATAAAAAAAAAGTCCTGAGATTTGAATGCGGCCAAAGTCCCTTTCAAGGCAAGTCAGTCCACTCGGCGGTTAACAGTCTTTGGTGCGTCTCAATAGAGGATTCGGCTTTGACCCCTCATGCGCCCCCTGGTGGAATAACAGGTTTATGTCTCATAGGAAACGGTTATCAGCTAGTAGCATTTATGCTAACATCCAACGCTGTACATTCGATTAAAATCAAGTGCATTTTTAAATATTGTTTCTGTAAAGATCTTGAAAAGGCACGAAAAAGGCAGTCTAGTCAAGTAGAGAGTTATAACTCAACTAGACATTCAGTGTGTTTAAATACAGGTGCTGTTTGATATTTTCATGGAAAGATATGCAAAAAAATGTTCCTACTCCCTGAAAGATATTCTCTGTGACATCACTAGACTCTGTAAACAATACAAATTTAAATGTGTCCATCTGGACGCTTTCTGCCTGTCAATCATTTTGCACATTCTCATAGTATTGTAGTTGCATTGAATTATTGAGGCTTAATGCCGTTTTTATGCCATGTTGTTCATAACAGTTGTCAGATGAGGGCACTATCTTGCAGCTGTTGCGAACGCTGTTTCCTGTTGAATTTTAGTAAGAGAAACAGTCCAATTGATCTAGATAGAATAACTACTATGCAACCAAAGAACTTATACACTGCCAAAAACGACCATAAACAGCTCTCTATCTCACACACACATACAAACGTAAAATATATAACACGGCACGTTGTACACAGTATAATCTCTTTTTTATTACAAGTTGAGCTTTGAATAGTTCTCCACCCAATGCTGTTTGATCGTGGTTCTTTTCTGTAGATTACACGCGGTTTGGAGAAATCTTGTGACTGCTCGATACATTATACAGAGACATCCCACCTTCGGATAGAACACAAGCATTAACACACAGAAACAGAAAATATGCTTATAAAACAATAAAGATGATTTCTAGAGACAGAGAGACATTGTTTGCTCTCAGTTTGATTGACTGACATGTAGCGTGCATAAATCTGGGGCATCTAATGTGGTATTGTCTGACTGCCAGTTTAACCTACATTAGCTCAAGACACACCAATATAAAGATTTACTACAAAATTTGTCTGTACAAAAACTGCTTTTTTCATGTTATAAATCTCTGTTGAATGACAAAGAAAGTTAAGTTGCCTGTGAGAGACTGAATGGACGCTAGTAGAAAGGCTTTCTAGAAAAGTTGAAGTTTATCTAAACGACAGAACTTTGGCTTGAGTCGTTAATGACATGAAATGTTCATCTCGGCTGCAACATAAAATTCACACAGTTTAAACTCGCAACATACAACTGAGAGACATTATTTCATTGTTTTTACTGCTGCCTTCAAGTTAGTAGTCATGTCGGAATGATCGTTTGTATGAAATAAGCGCATATAAACATCAATGCAATGTCGTAATAACCAGTGTTGAGTAAGTTACTCAATAGTAATCCACTACAAATTACTAATAACTTAAAATTGGAATCAGATTACTTTACTGATTACTTAATCGAAAACGTAATCACATTACTAATTATTTTACTTTTGCTACTTTCTAAAACAAATTTTACAGAATTGTTTTTCTGCTCAACAAATTCAAAATGTTGTCTATATTTCCTACTTGTTTACTTTTGTTGTCCCTTAAGCTGTCACAGAAACAAAAACACGTACATGTGAAAATAATTCATGTTTCAAATGTATTTGACATAAATATTATTTTTGAAATATTTGTAACCCAAGTAATGTACTTAAAAGTAATTATTTTAGAAATATGTGTAACCCAGGTTTGGGTAAATTACTAAAAAAGTAATCCACTACAAATTACTAAATACTTCTGTAAAATTATAATCAGATTACTTTACTTATTACTTCATTGAAAAAGTAATTACATTACTAATTTACTTTTAAGTTACTTTCTAAAACACTTGTCACAATTTGTTTTGTTTTTCCACTCAACAAATTCAAAATAATGTCTATTTTCTCCTTGTTCATTGTTGCACAACCCTTAACAGTCACAGAAATGCAAACAGACGTACATATGAACATATACATTCATATTTTAACTGTATTATACATAAATAATATTTTTTAGAAATATTTGTAACCCAAGTAATGTACTTAAAAGTAATTACTTTCATTGAAAGTCAGTAACTGTAATCTGATTACAATAATGAAAAAATGTAATATGTTACACTACTAAAAGTAATTTGATTACAGTAACTAATTAATCTGTAATCCAATTACACCCAACACTGGTGTAACCTAAGTAATGTACTGAAAAGTAACTTATTTTAAAGTCATTAACTGTAATCTCATTACAATAATTGAAATTGTTACACTACTTTTTGACTTAAAAAGTAATTAGAGTACATTGAGTAATTACTTTGTAATCCAATTACACCCAACACTGGTGTAACCTATGTACTGAAAAGTAACTTATTTTAAGGTCATTAACTGTAATCTCATTACAATAATTTAAATTGTTACACTACTTTTTGACTTAAAAAGTAATTAGAGTACATTGAGTAATTACTTTGTAATCCAATTACACCCAACACTGGTAATTACTGATGGGAAATTAGTTTTTTGTTGGTGGGGCCAATTACTGAAATTGTGGCAATAACTAATTGTAATTGGTCATAATTAAATTGTAATTGATCATATATTAGCCACATGAGTATGATTTCAACTTGTTTTTTAAGATCTTGTGTTTAATTGCCAAATTCATGGTGCAGAACTACACTACCCACAATCCTGATGAGAGATCCACCAATCAGAGAAGTGGAAACAGAATCACTGGAAATGGACTTTTCTTGAAGACAGCGATAAAGGCAGAATATGATTATTTCTCCTGAATGAAGTGGGCTTCAAAAAACATTTCAAACATTTACTTCCTGTTTCACGGAACAAAAGCATCCTACACGTCTTTGACCAAAAAACTAAAGTGTAAAGTAAAATTAAAACATTATTTATTGTGTGATGTTTCTTTACATTTAAATGTCCAGCAGGACAGAGAGACAAATGTTTTATGTGTGCGTGTGAAATTCGCTGCACACGTCTCTGTGGTTTGGGACTCGAGATATCAGCTAATAAACTGCTGCTGCTCTGTGACAGATGTGTCTCGCTCGCATATCCGGATTTCCACAGGAAACATGTTTGAGTCCGTCGCTTGGACGAGCGTTACAGGAGTCCAGCGGGATTTAGAGGCATTATGGGATAGATCCTGTCCTGGCCTCTCTAGCGCCACCCCAGTGGGCGTTTTACGCCATCGTCTCTTTCCCTGGGAGTCTCCTGTCGTTAAAGGTATGCATGCTTATAACCTCCTCCGTTTTGACAATGGCGGGGGGCTGTGGTTTCTGTTGCCGTCGTCGTTGGCATTTCAAAGACACTCTGAGCTCCTCAACCATCGCGCTGCAGAATGAACGCTAGAGGAGAGACGGACAAAAAGAGAAAAGATCAGGTGAATTTAAGAACTTAAAGGAATATTCCGGGTTAAGATCAATCGAGCATTTGTGGCATAATATCCAAAATAAATTTCTTTTCTTTAAAAAATCACAAATGTGTGTTCCAGTGAGACACTTACAATGGAAGTCAATGGGGTCAATAATCTGTAAACATTAAAATACTCACTGTTTCAAAAGTATAGACACAAGACATAAACAATATGTGTGTTAACATGATTTTACTGTGATTAAATCACTTACTAACCACATCTGTGTAAAGCCAACTTTACAGCTCAAATAATACACGAGTTTTAACAGAAGAATTAATGTAAGTGCTTTTATAAAATTATAAGCTTCACTTTTCTGTCTTTAAACCCTCCAAAAATTGACCCCATTGACTTCCATTGTAAGTGTCTCACTGGAACACACATTTGTGCTTTTATAACCCTTTAAGCTCGGATGGGCCCGCGAGAAAACAAATACTTGTCAAAATATTAATAACTAGTCTTGATGGGGGCCTGGGCAACTCAGCGAGTAAAGATGCTGGCTATCACACCTGGAGTCACGAGTTCGAATCCAGGGCGTGCTGAGTGACTCCAGCCAGGTCTCCTAAGCAACCAAATTGGCCCGGTTGCTAGGGAGGGTAGAGTCACATGGGGTAACCTCCTCGTGGTCGCTATAATGTGGTTCTAGCTCTCGGTGGGGTGCGCGGTGAGTTGTGCGTTGATGCCGTGGAGAATAGCGTGAAGCCTCCACACGCACTACGTCTCCACGGTAACGCGCTCAACAAGCCACGTGATAAGATACGCGGATTGATGGTCTCAGACGCGGAGGCAACTGAGATTCATCCTCCGCCACCCAGATTGAGGCGAGTCACTACACCACCACGAGGACTTAGAGCGCATTGGGAATTGGGCATTCCAAATTGGGGAGAAAAGGGAGAAAATAAATAAATAACTAGTCTTGACCAACACAAAATGGGTATCGTTTGAAAGTTTAGAAGCTCTACTTTCCAATGCATGTAGACATTATGACCAAAACTGAACAAATGCTTTGAAATTTGCAGATAAATCAGAAGTGTTCAGTTTTGATAATTTATAAAAACTAATTTCTTTTTAAATTTCACTGCACATATTATTGCAATCAGTAAAAACATCAAACTCATCAAATAGCCATGTGTCATATGCAACTATTGAGTTAATTTAGTGCCAAAATTAAACAAACAAATATAACTTTTTGCAAAGAAAGTGATTTACAAATACAAAGTGACATTTGAGAGAAAATAAAGGGTAGTTGTCAGGCTTAACAAACAAATGCGCTGTGAGTCACGTGACTTTTGGCACAATTTTCTCAACCAAATGTGTCAATGCAGATTTCCTCACAGATGGGCTGAGGTCCTCTTTCTAAACAGTAGATGGCGCAGTGCTACCACAAACTTTATATTTTCTTTTACTCAATTATGTAGCTATTACAAGATATTACGTGGTAAAGATGACTCATTTTATAGTAAAAACAAGATCCCTGAGAATGAGAAATAAGGAATTATGTCATAAATAAAAACACTTTCTATTAAAAACACATCTGATCTGGTAAAAACAAGACATTTTCTAGTAATAACGAGATAAAAACAAGAGAGTCATTTTAACTAGATGATTTTGATATGACAATGATTATTAATGTGCTTCATTCACTTAACCGGAAATGAAATCAACCAACAGGAACAGTATTTGTAATCATCATAGCATAGTTAATCGAACTGATCTCTTTATACTTTATCCTCACTTTAAACCATAAATACATTTTAATAGCTTTAAATCTAAGGTGGGGTTTCCTGATCATGTTGCAACTTTTGCAACTTCAATGCTGCATGCTTTTAAGATCATTTTACGACACAAAGTGTTTAGTCCTGAAACCAGATGATCAATGAATGAACAAAGTGTCTCTACAGTACATGGATATATAGAGTAGTTCAATACAACGCTGAGAACCGTCACTGTAATCCTCTTGTGGTCCCTAGAGCCCATTATAACAATCAAATAATGAATGTTATTAATCCCAGTGAAGCTGAACATCAGTACATATGAAACCTGTCTTTATCAAAGCCAAAATTGTTTCTTTTATTAAATAAACGTTTAATAACTTTAATAAGGACCTATACAAGATGACGTGCAATTTTCATGTTTGGCAAACTCCTGGACATACTGTTAAAAGTTTCAGCTGTAGTTCAGCACCTTTAGACAAGAAAGCAAGTGAATGAAGCACATTAATAAGCTGTAAAATCATCTAGTCATAGCATAATTATATAATTATCATAATTATAGAGATTTTAGAGACTGTTTTAAAAGAGCATTGCTCAGGACAATTGTGACAAAATCTGCAAGTCATGTGACTCACAAGTGGGTTTGTTCAGTGATGGTGTAGAATAGATTGTATTTATTTGTGAAACATAACGTGTGCTCATATGGAACTAATTTTATATATTTGTACACCACAGCACATTTGTTTGTTAAGCCAGTGGTACCCGACAATTACCCTTTATTTTCTCTCAAATGCCACTTTGTATTTGCAAACAACTTTCTATTTGTTTGAGAGTTGAGATTTTATTTGCAAAGCAGACTGACAAAAATTTTAGACAAAAAATATAGCGAGTAATAGCTAAGTATATGCCTTTGACAGTTATGTTAGTGTTGCTTATATGCCGCGTTTTCACTTATAACTTCAGATAAAATAAACGGAACACAAAATATCACATAACATTACTTATTGTTGGTGATTATCTTTCAAACGAGTCCACACACAAGGTAATCAGATGTATAGATCATTAGATAATCCACATGAAGCACAATGTTACATATGACCACCAGGAGATGGCACCAAATACATGACACAGACTCAATGATGACTCAGATGACACAGAATGAAACTCATTCTGTGAAATCTCATTACTAAAATCATGTCTGCATGCTATGCAAACCTTTAGTCATTGTTGTGTTTGCATGTGTAATTAGTTCTTATGTACAATTATTATGTTTTATTTGTTTGGAGACGTTTTTGGACACTATGATAAATTATTTTTGTAATGTTATAACTTTTGATTGCTTTGTTGGATCAACACAAACATTTTTCTCAGACACAGTTGACATGATTGGGAACAAAACAAAAGCAGATTTTCTGAGCCATCTTATTTACACCCAGAGATATATAATGTCAAATCAGAAAAATAAGAAAAAAAAGGCTCTATTTTGTGTGATTTTTCAGCAGTTTCTAAGGCAGAGAGTCTCAGAATGTATCATAATCTATATCATTCAACTTTTGTGAAAAGTTTTCTTTACTATGAGACCAAACACTTGACTCTCCTTGTTTTTTTATTTTATTTAATTTTACCACTTTTTCTCCCAATTTGGAATGCCCAATTCCCACTACTTAGTAGATCCTCGTGGTGGCACGGTTACTCACCTCAATCCGGGTGGCGGAGGACAAGTCTCAGTTGCCTCCGCTTCTGCGACAGTCAATCCGTGCATCTTATGAATGAATGAAAGAACGTTATATTTATATAGCGCTTTTCTGACACTACACTCAAAGCACTTTACACAGTGAACAGGGGAATCTCCTCAACCACAACCAGTGTGCAGCTTCCACCTGGATGATGCAACGGCAGCCATAGTGCAGCAGTACACTCACCACACACCAGCTATTGGAGGAGAGGAGAGAGTGGAGTGATAGTGCCAGTTCATGTATGGGGATTATTAGGAGGCCATGATTGAGAAGGGCCGATGGGGGGAATTTGGGATTTTTAATGACCACAGAAAGTCAGGACCTTGGTTTAACATCTCATCCAAAGGAGCGTGCCTTTTTACAGTATAGTGTCCCCATCAATATACTGGGGCATTAGGACCTACACAGTCCACAGGGTGAGCACCCCCTACTGGACTCCCTAATACCTCTTCCAGCAGCAACCTTAGTTTTCCCAGGAGGTCTCCTATCCAGGTACTGACCAGGCTCAACCCTGCTTAGCTTCAGCTTATCACGTGACTCGTTGTGCATGACACCGCGGAGACTCACAGCATGTGGAGGCTCATGCTACTCTCTGCGATCCACACACAACTTACCGCACGCCCCATTGAGAGGGAGAACCACTAATGGCGACCACGAGGAGGTTACCCCATGTGACTCTACCCTCCCTAGCAACCGGGCCAATTTGGTTGCTTAGGAGACCTGACTGGAGTCACTCAGCACACCCTGGATTTGAACTCGTGACTCCAGGGGTGATAGTCAACGTCAATACTCACTGAGATACTCAATACTCACCCAGACCCTGACTCCCATTGTTTTTTTTTTGTTTTTGTTTTTTTGTCAAGTTATAAGCCTTTAATTTTGGGTATGCCACTGAAACAGGAAATCTTTAAAAACACCTTCAGAGCTAAAAGGATTAAGAAGAATGATTCACTGCAAAAAAAAAAGTATTTTTGTCTTGTTTTACAGTTAAAGTATCTAAACATCCTTAAAATGACATAAGATTGTTTGTCTTGTTTTCAGAGTAATCTAACAAAATTATACAGAAAAAAAGGGAAAGCAGCTCTATTGAAAACACTAAACCAATACACCTGAAATCAACTTAATACATTTATGTTTGAGATGAGAACATAATTATATTGCGTTAAAGTATGCTTATGCAAACTGCAAGGTTCAATCGAGTTATTTGAACAGATATAAGTCAAGTAAACTCAATTAATTTAAGTTTAGCTATTTAAAGTATTTTAATGTCATATCAAAGAACCAGTGTCCACAAATGAATTCAGTTAAACCAATGATTTTTCAGCGTAGTAACGTTTATGCTTATAACAAGAAAACCTATTTGCCAATGGGGAAAGAATAAGTGGGACACATCAGACATCACTATGACATGAGAGCAAGTTTTACTTTACACAAGAGAAATATCTGGCTCATTAAATGTTTCCATGACTTTTCTGTGATTTTTGACATGTTATTACTAACCATGACTCCTCCGGGCCTTGAAAGTACAACTGAAAAATATGCTGATATTTCCAGACTTTTCATGAATATGGGAACCCTGTGTTTAAGTTCCTGAGACTCCAGCGTGACTGCTGTGTGCATTTTCCGTTCCCCCTTTTGATATGTAAACTAGTAATATATATATATATATATATATATATATATATATATATATATATATATATATATATATATATATATATGTTTTGTTTCCCTAAAAATGTATGTCCTCATAGGTGGACAGGGGTACTGATTATCATTGTCCCATGTCTGTCAAACATGTTGAGTGATCCAAACATCATCTGCAGCCTGAAACTGAACTTTTGATCGGATTTTAGGAGTGAATGCACTTAACTGCATAGAGAGCTATAGGATGCTCCCTTGCTCCCTATTTAGTGAATGACTTAACCTCCAGTGTGCTGTCTGTCTGCACTGGTCTCAGAACAGTTTGAAATGCACCTTATTTTCATCCTAACTCCATATAAAGTCTCTGAAAGCAACATTTATCAGCTTTTGCATGCATTTATTCTCATTCTGATAATGTACATAAATATAGGATTTCTAATGAAAACTTTATGCTACTGTCCACACACGTGGACATTGTGTTTATCAGCATGCCGATCCGTGATAAATCGCTCAAATGTTTAAAAATGGCATACCGGATGAAACTAGAGACTCTAATCTTTTGACTCAAACAGGTTTCAATGTAAAAACTTAATGAGGTTTCTTACCAGATGTAGTTTTGTTGCCGTTTCACCCAAAGACAAACTCCGCTGTGATCAGCGCCATGTTGTTTGGTCACATGACTCGTGTGTCAAAAGTTTAACACTTTACTGACAGTACAGAGTCTCCTGAACTGAGATCAGTCAGTTTAAATTAAATTAAACTATGCGTTGCATATAGCAAAGCCAAAATACAACGTCCACACATGTGGACGCAGGGTTGCACATCATTTTAGGCATTGTGAAATCTAATATTATTTTACATCCATGTCATGTTGCACCAAATGCTTCTCATGGCTAACTGCTACTGAACTTTGGGCTTTTTAATGATATGTTTGTGCTGACTGGTACCTTCTCTATCTGAGCGTTTTGTTTGGATTTGTACAGCACCTCCCCGACAGCGACGAACACGGACAGCACCAGACCGGCAGCGAGAACGATGAAGATCCCTCCGATGTTCTGCACGCCGAGCGCGCTGGCCTCTTTACTCTCCTCCTCCGGACAGCCGTTTCCTCTCCACCACTTCTCCTTCATCATGTGCAGCTTCCCCTCCTCCTGGAGCTGCAGGATGGCGATGGTGATCTTGTCTCGATATGGAGAGCCTGCGGGGGGGAGACCAGATTACAACAGCAGGAGGTGAAAGACATGATGGGAGATCCGCAGGACTGCAGCACAATTCAAGACTCAATCATTCACATGGAAACTGTGTTTTTCAGGAGTATTCGAATGAGCCTTTGTTGAGATTTATATTCTGGCTGAAAAACAAAATCACATTTCAATATTTTTCACCCTATATTTCATTATTCAGTTTACTGTACGTATTTGCTCTGAAATGGCTTAAGAGTGAATTTACTAGTTAAAAAATGAGTTTTTTCACAAAAGGAACACAAGGAAGAATTTTAATTAATGATTTTCATTTAGGTGTGTTTTATACGGAGCCCCTTAGAGTGGTAGTGGCGTAGTGGGTTAAAGCACATAACTGGTAATCAGAAGGTTGCTGGTTAAATCCCCACAGCCACCACCATTGTGTCCTTGAGCAAGGCACTTAACTCCAGGTTGCTCCAGGGGGATTGTCCCTGTAATAAGTGCACTGTAAGTCACTTTGGATAAAAGCGTCTGGTAAATGTAGAGGACAGGGTGGGAATTATTTTCCCTTGCAATAAATTTACCATGGTTTTACTATAGTAACCATACTTTAACCTTGATATTTGTAGTAAAACCATAATAACCACAAGCCATGGTTACTATATGGATACAGTATACTGTATTAAAACCATGGTTTCAGGCAAAAACTATGGTTACTATAGACAGTTTACAAAATTATTATAGTAAAACCATAGTTAAACTATGGTATTTGTGTAGTAAAACCATAACAACCACAAAATTATGATTTTTTTTTACTATGAATATCATGGTTAAAATATGGTTACTATAGTAAAACCATGGTAAATTTATCGTGAGGGCACGCAAAACTATGTCAGAAAAAAAAATCCCGTCCCGTCCAGTAAGGGGCTCCGTACTCACAGGGGTTGATGTTTATTAGAACCAACAGATTTAATCTTTTTTCTTTGTGTTATGTGAAGGTCACATTAAAACTGAATTGGAAACTTTTCTCCAGGGATTCAAACACAAAGTGCTGAAACTCTTTATATTTGCTAAGAGTTTTATTATTATTATTCTGCCCTAAAACTGATCGTGCAGACCAAACCGTAAAACCTTGAGACATGAAACTTTAGGGAACAGCAGTACTCCAGTTGGCTACACATGCGCATGTTCTAGCTCTGATTGGCCTGTAGGGGGCCTCTGTAACAAAAGCAAAAGTGTTTTGGGCCATAAATCCTAAATCATTTTTTTTCTCGCAATTTGCGATTTTTCGAAAAAAAAAATTTGTGCGAACTAGTTCTAAGCTGGTCGACCGATCGGAACCAAACCAGTGCAAAAAGATTCTCTGGAGACCGACTATCAGTAATTATCAAAAACGCAAATGCCTATAACTCTTAAACGGTATGAGATATTATCACAAAACTCGAGGAACTTTTGAATGGGGTCATTCTGAGGACACAAGAAAAATAATGCGCACCTCAGCCACTTGGTGGTGCTATAACAATGAAAAACCTAAAATAGCTGTAACTGTGGAACCATTGGTCCGATCACCTTAGAAATTTGCATGCAGTGTTTTTGTCCAAGGTGACATTAAGGTCTATAAGGACAGTCGCATAAAAACATGGCCACCATTGACCAATCAACTTTCAGCAGTTATTTGACAAGGTTAAAAAAGGTTGACATGGTGGGCCTATTTATAAGGAGAGCTCTCCTTATTCTGAACAACTGCGTCAAGAACCATTGGTGTCAGTCAAATTGTTCATTAAATATTTGAGATTATTTAAAAAACCTTCTTTTGCAAACTAGTCTTACATTTTTCACCCGACATCAACAAAACTTGTACAGGAAGATTCTGTGGACAGCCTAGATCAATATTTATCAAAAACATTTAACTTTTTATTTTGCTCAGCTCTTACAGGGTAATTTATAATTATGGGTGTGGCCTCGTTTACCCAAAAGCCTGTAACTCCTAAAAGAAATCTTCGATTTTAATCAAATTTAGTATGCCTGTGCAATGCATGATTCCAAAGAAGCATGCAAAATTTGGTGGGGATCGGACAATAGGTGGCGCTATAACAGTCATAAATGTTAAAAATACTATATCTTGAGGGCCTGTGTATCTCAGCGAGTATTGACGCTGACTATCACCCCTGGAGTCGTGAGTTTGAATCCAGGGTGTGCTGAGTGACTCCAGCCAGGTCTCCTAAGCAACCAAATTGGCCCGGTTGCTAGGGAGGGTAGAGTCACATGAAGTAACCTCCTTGTGGTCGCTATAATGTGGTTCTCGCTCTCGGTGGGGCGTGTGGTGAGATGTGCGTGGATGCTGCGGAGAATAGCGTGAAGCCTCCACACATGCTATAGACTAATTTAATCAACTAGTGAGAGTGTGAAAAATGTTTTAACAAGACTTTCTAAAAGTCCAAAGTGATAAAAGTGACAAACGTTGAAGACACACCCTCATATGCATCAACAAAACAATATATAGATATATTTTAGCTACTACAACATTTCAATACTTGAGATTTCGGTGAACATTTTTGAGTGGTTTTACTTTTCTAGGTAGTTGAACATGTTGCTGATGTAATTAATGTACGTGGAGTTTCCTCATATGTAAAACAGGGTTTTTCAAACTTTTGCACACTTATGTAAACATATATAATGTTTAGGTCTTAGCTATACTTTCAAACAATGTGCATTTTAACGATAATAATGCTGCCCAAATAACTTCCATTATAAGTACCTTACAAATACAAGTGACAAGTCATAATATTTTTCGGTTGTAAACAACATTATGATATAAAATGCTGTTTGAACTTGAACTGAACCTGAAATATTACTTTAAGCTAATGTCCTCTGTGCCTAATTTACATACAGAGTCTGTTCTTTACATCTTTAAACATCATAACATGAGATGTATTAATTTAAAAAAGCTTCAATGTTATTCCAGGAATATTTATTTTGTCCTCCAGTGGAACCGCGCAGTGTCCCGCAGAATTAACAGCGGTGAGTCAGATTTGAACCCTCGTCCCGCGAGCATGCTAAATGCACAAACCGCAGCGGGACACCAGCAGATCAAAGTCACTTGAATCCCTAACAGCAAACGTTCGTCTGTCAGACAGAGTCTGGGGAGATGCGATTCAATGACTGTTAATCAGAGAACACAAATTGTGAATTATAAAGCGTGTTTGTAGTTAACGGGATTACACAGATGAGCGACAGAAATAACACAGAGGAAGGAAAGCCAAGTGAGAGGATTTGAGGAAATAGAGATGGATACATATTTCCTTTTTTAATATCTCAACCCACACACAGCTCCTTTCAGATATTAATGCTTATAAAGCCTTTCTCTCTCTCGTCATGATCGCTCACATACTAACAAACAGAGTGCTGTTCTAGTTACCAGAGCATCACATGACCAAAGTGAAGATGTGATTAATGAAACAACTTGGAGCAAGGTGATAATCGTTTACACGTCAAACACATTCGTACACCTCTTTTTTGTCCTGTGCAACAGTGAAAGACCACCTACTCACCTGTCAATCAACCAGTGAGCTGAAACAAGGCTGTCATGCAAAGGCAAAATGCAGTAACTACACTAATTTAGTCCAAACAAGTTGAGTTAAATGAGGCATTCATAGACAGGTGGGCTTGGCTCAAACACAGTCAGATTCAGAGAAAACATTGCGTTAAAATACCAGTAACATCCACATTAACCCTTTAAGCTGGGATAGAAAAAGAATCATCAAAATATTAATAACAGCAGTCTTGACCAACACAAAATAGGACTAGTTTGAAAGCTTAGAAGCTCTACTTTACAATGCATGTAGACATTATGACATTATGTGCTTTGAAATTTGCAGATAAATCAGAAGTGTTGCGTTTTTATTATTTGTTAAAAAAATTGCACTGTACATTTTATTGCGATCATTAAAAAACATCAAACTGATCAAATAGTCATGTGTCATATGTTGTTGGAAAGCTCTCAAAGCGTAGAATACAACCAGCCTGTTTGTTTTACTCACAGATAAAAATATAGTGAGTAATAGATAAGTATATGTCTCTGACAATTATGTTGGTGTTGCTTATATGCCGCGTTTTCACTTATAACTTCACGAAAAATAAACCAAACATAAAATATCACATACCATTGCATTGATCATTAGATAATCCACATGAAGCACAAAGTTACATATGACCACCAGGAGATGGCGCCAAATACATGACACAGACTCAATGATGACTCAAATGACACAGAATGAAACTCATTCTGTGAAATCTTATTACTAAAATCATGTCTGCGTGCTATGCAAACTTTTAGTCATTGTTGTGTTTGCATGTGTAATTAGTTCTTATGTACAATTATTATGTTTTATTTGTTTGGAGACGTTTTTGGACACTATGATAAATTATTTATGTAATGTTATAACTTTTGATTGCTTTGTCGTATCAACACAAACTTTTTATCAGATACAGTTGACATGATTGGGAACAAAACAAAAGTTTTTCAGAGCTATCTTATTTCCACCCTGAGATATGTAATGTCAAATAAGAAAAATAAGAAAAAAAAAATTTTTCTTAGAATTTAGCATAATCTATATCATTATTTTTTTTTTTACGTTTTCTTTACAATGATACCAAAAACATGACCCTCCTTGTTTTTGTCGAGTTATAAGCCTTTAATTTTGGGTATGCCACTGAAACAGGAAATCTTTAAAAACACCTTCAGAGCTTAAAGGGTTAAAACAAAAAACATTGAAGACATTTTTCTCGGTGTTGGCATAGTTTCTGCATTTTGACTTTGTAGGATCAAAGGATTTCAAAATTTGCTGTTAACTAGAAAAGCAAATAACGACCAATCAAAAATGCGTAAACCTGCCTCCTATCACAAGCCCTTTTGACGTTTAATCACATGCAGGATATGAATGATAGATTTCTACAATTAAATTTTCACTAGTTAAAATGGCAATTTGTGATATCAGTAATTAGTAGAGTTAGACCGATATATCGGTTTTACCAATTAATCGGTGCCGATAGTTGTAATTCCTCATCAATAAACCTTATCTGGTGAAATATATATACAGTATATACACAAAACTCTTCATCTAGTGAATATTTAGGCTATAAAAAGCTTAATTTGAAAAACGTACATATATAGCATTGTAACAGAGCCAAGTCCCCAGTTTATTTCAGGCTTGTTTATAGTTAAAAGTCCAGCATTACGCATCAAATTGTACTTTTTCTGGTTTTTATTGGGACTTCGGTTGCGCGATAAACTGCTTTTGGGATTTTATTCATTTTGGACTCTTGTAGCCTCAATGTCTGTGCCCGTCATAGTAAAGAAAGACTAAGAAATGTCGTATCATTCCATAAATAGATTTCTTTTTAACTATCGGCTGATTGGTTATTGACCTGTTCCACCATCTTGGTTATCGATATCGGCAAAATCCATTATCAGTCAACCTCTGTTAATTAGGTTTGCGCTTGTAAAAACTGTCATTCATGATATAAACAAAATGGAATTTCAACTAGTAAAAAACATAAGTCTTGATATCTGTAACTGAATTTTACTACTAGAATTTCACAATGATCTGTCATTCACTCTAATGTAAATAATCACTAACACTGATATAATTAATTTTAATTTCACATATCAGCTACGCACTTCTTACTAGTAAAAATGATAATTTTTGATATCAATAATTATATTGTTACAAGTGCAAATATCCGTTCCTGATATCAGCAATGGAATTAAAACTAGCGATAATGCTCATTTTTAATATCTGTAATTTGGTTTCGACTAGTGGCAAAGTTAATCTCAGATATCTGTAATTGTGGATATCTACTCTTCAATGTGTTATTATATCTGAAATACCTAACGTTTTGAGATAAATGTACATATATCAAAATAATTTTTACTAGTAAGAAATACAGCAGACACTACATGTGAAACTGGAATTTCAACTAGTAAGAAATTAATTGTAGATATCCATAATTGCATTTTGAACAGGAGCAAATGACAGATAATTGTGAAATTCTACTAGTGAAAATGTTAATTTTTGATATCTGTAAACTTATTTCAACATGTTAGATTTAGTTTTTAGATATCTGGTAATTTATTTTTATAGATATCAATAAATTAAAGAGTAATTTAAGATATCTTTAAAGGCTTTTTTTTTAATTTGTTTATTTATTTACTAGTTACAATTCCAGATATCTGAAATTAACATTGCCACTAGTAAAAAAAACAAAAACAAATTACAGATATTAAAAATTAGAATTTTTACTAGTTGTACTTCAATTACTGATATCAGGAACGAACATTTGCACTAGTAACAATGTAATTACTGATGTCCAAAATTGTCTGATTTATTAGTAAGAAGTACATAGCTAATATTTGAAATTGGAATTTTCCTAGTAAGAAATTAATCACATCTGTAATTGATTTTGAACAGGAGTGAATGACAGATAATTGTGAAATTCTACTAGTGAAAATTTGAAAATGCAAAATAAAAAAATTTACTTTTTGAAAGGTCATTTTTGATATCAAGAATAAATGTTTTTTACTAGTAAAACCAAATTACAGATTTTTTTTTTTTTTTTCACCCAATTTGTAATGCCCAATTCCCAGTGTGCTTTTAAGTCCTTGTGGTTGCGTAATGATTCACCTCAATCTGGGTGGCAGAGGACTGCCTCCGAGTCTGAGACCATCAACAGCATCTTATCATATGGCTTGTTGAGCGCGTTGCCACGGAGACATAGTTCGTGTGGAGGCTTCACGCCATCCACTGCGGCAACCACGCTCAACTCACCACACGCCCCACTGAGAACGAACCACATTATAGTGACCACGAGGAGGTTACCCCATGTGACTCTACCCTCCCTAGCAACCGGGCCAATTTGGTTGCTTAGGAGACCTGGCTGGAATCACTCAACACACCCTGGGATTTGAACTAGCGAACTAGCATAACAGGGGTCGTAGCCAGTGTATTTTACCACTGAGCTACCCAGGCCCCCCTAATTACTGATTTCTAAAATTAGCACTTTAGTAGTAATTCCATTGTTGATATCAAGAATTAGCATTTTAATTAGCCCTGCACTTGATTAAATGTCAAAATGGATTGCAATAACCTTCTACCTTCTTTTTTGATTATTATTAAAAATAGTAAACATACTAAATATCCTTGTGCGCAGTATATGAATTAATTCAGGTCTCCGTGTCAGAGTCATCAATCAGGACTGATCTTCACGGTGACAGGTTTATAATGATGGGATGGTGATGTGTGTGTCTCTCTCTCGTGTGTGTGGCTGTCATGATTTGTGTTGATGGTGAAATACATTTTGTTGTGATGGATATAAAATTATATGTGTGGCTTGGTTCCCTAATACAAGTCTATGGGGTTTTTTCAGGTGAAAATGGTTATTTTGATGTCAGTAACAGCACACCACATGATTTGATGTATAATTCATGTCTGGAGCACACGTAATAAACCCCTAATAAACAGCGTGATTGTAATTAGGATATTTAGGTGTATATTTCTCACCCATGGGAGTTCCCACGCCGTACGCCTTCGAGTCGATGAGTCCTCCGATCTGCGTGAGGTTACAGTTTCGCTGGGTGACGAACTCGATGGCGGTGGACTCCATCAGGAAGGCGTAATCAGACGTGAGCACTCGATGGATTCCCTCCTCAACGCTCTTCACCATCACTGACTGTCGACGGCTGTTCATAAACTCCCACATCTTATCATACGTCGAGATCTTCGTTTTCTATAACAGAGAGAATAAAATTAATAAGATCCAATATAACAAAATAAAGTACGGTGGGATGCAATACAATAAATAACATCATATAATATTAATAATAATTAAAGCTGCAAGCAGCAATGCGGATTCCTCCTCAAAACTGCAAATTATGTAAAAATTCACATGGTAGAGACATGTACTTCACACGTGTACACAACATTTCATTAATTTGTTATTAAACATTGCAAGAGTCTTCATATGAACTGGTGATTGAATCAAAGTATCGGTTTTATGACTAGCGGATTTGTAAAGCATTAATTTAGCATTAGCTATAAATAATAGTATACTGTAATTCTGTCATCTTTTGACATATCAAGGTGAAATTTTGCACAGTACTTCAGAGTGATGTCATTTTGAAGCCTGTTAGGTTGGAAAAAACAGTCAAAATGGCATTAGATTTTTTGGACATATGGATATTGAGACAATGTGGACATTTACATAAATGCGCACCTTTCAGCCATTTTGTATTGTATTCACTTTTGTTCAATATCAAATTGAAAGACATGTATCCTACACATACATACCGAGATTCAAGCCAATTGGAGCTATGGTTCAGGAGGAGGAGATTTTTGTAGTTTTGGACAAATTTGTATTGTACAGGAAAATCCATCATGGTGGACTTCATGGGTTCTAGAGGCTTTTTTGCTCCTCATGAGAAATGAGGCACATATACCAGGTTTCCGAAATTTTGGACTTATGGGGTGGAAATGGCAACACTTTGAAAATGGACAAATTTGGGCGTGGCCTGTAGCGCCACCTATAGGCTCACATGGGCCATTTTTGGTGTGGTAGTTACTCGTGGTCTGTAGTATCAATGTGCCAAATTTCAAAACTTTTTACCAAGGAGATCTTGAGTTATTGGGCAATTTAGAGCTACAGGAATAATAATAAGAAGAAGAATACTAACAAAAACAATAGGTTATCTCCTACCGGAATCCTAATAACATAATATTGGGTGCCACTATATGCAATAAAATATACAGCTCAGTAAAATGAAATGAGAGACAAATAAGATCATGGAGATACATCAAAAATTCATTATCTAATAAAATATACACTGTAAACCCTAAAGATGTAGAAATGGCAAGTTTTGGGCTCATAACTCAAATATCTTAGTTCCTTGAACTTATTTTTCTTAAAAATCCATACACTTAAGATTAATTGTTAATAACTCAAACTATTGTGCTTGAATTATTTATTACAATTAAAATTAAGTAGAAACAACAACATTTAAATAGCAAATCTGAGTTAAGTCTGCATCTAGTTACCTTAACTTAAATAGTTAAGTTCATTGTATATGACCACCAAGTTAAGTGAACTTAATTACACAAGTTTTGAAAACGCCATTACTCAATTCAATCGAATAAAGCCAACTTATTAGTGTTTTCATTACTGGAAAAAACAAGTTGTCTTAATTAAACATTACTTGAAATGTCAAGTTTTGGGCTCATAACTCAAATATCTGTTCCTTGAAATTATTTTCCTTAAAAATTCATGGACTCAAGATTCTAAGTGATAATTACTCGAACTATTGAGTACAAAAATTAGGCTATGGAGAATTCCCATTTACTTACAGTCAGTTATAATCTGTGTTATTGTATGACCTAAATTTGAGTCCATTAAAATTATTAAGTAGAAACAACAACATTTAAACAGCAAATATGAGTTAAGTCTACTTGCATCTAGTTACCTTAACTTAAATAGTTAAGTTAATTCTATAAGATCACCAAATTAAGTGAACTTAATTACATAAGTTTTGAAAACGCCATTACTCAATTGAATTGAGAGAATGAGTTTACTCAATCAATCTGAGTAAAGTCAACATATTAGGGTTTTTAGTGTACTGTAGATCTAAATGTCATAAAATTAGAGTTTTACGTTAATCAGGGAAATTTCGTTCTCTGAATGGACCAAATCCACCTGCAGTACCTTAAAGAAAGTCATGGTAGCGCCATCCTCCACCACACCATACAGGATCTTGGTTTGTTTTGCCAGATCATCAGCTGAATCGATGGGCGACTCCATCCGCTCTACGGTTAGGAAGGCGGCGAGGTTTGCCGTGTATGATGAAATAATAATGAGAGTGAAAAACCACCAGATTCCTCCAACGATCCTCGTGGAGAGAGCTTTAGGCATGAGCTCCGAACCTGACGAGACGAGAAAATGAGCTTAAATTCAATGCAGTGTTATCTTAAATGAGGAGTTCACACAAAAATAAAAATTCTCTCATTATTTACTCACCCTCGTGTTGTTTTCATGAACACAAAAGTGACATTTTTGAAGAATATTCATATAGATATTTTTCATACAATAGTTCATAGTGACCACGGCTGTCAGATTAAAAAAATCTGCCATTAAAACCAAAACAGCATTGTTTCACACCTGTGTAGTAACCAAATGTAATGCACATTTTTTTGTATTCTCAATGCAATCAAGTTTACAAACCTCTCTGATCAATTTCTCCCCCAAATTCAACGACTGCATAACTCTTATAACACTGCAAACAATTATTTTCCTAATTTGTATTTTTGTTTTGTTTTCTAGTAAAAATATTAAACATCCTTAAAACAAATTTACTTGAAAAGCAAAACTGTGTGTGTGATTGTGTGACAAAAGAGAGCAGAGAGAATGTATCATTCATTTTTATTCTTTTTTTAAAACATAAATAACACAATTTAAAGAGGTTTATGTGTTTAAAAAGAGAAACTTATTTGTTAAGAAAAATAAACAAAATTTAATTTACAGTATATTCTCTGAACAACAAAAAAGCCTTTGTATTTCATGCAATTCACCTCCTGAGACCCTGTGTACACATACGTGGACATTACGTTTTGGCTTTGCTATAGGCTATGCATAGTTTAATTTCATTTAAACTGACTGATCTCAGTTCAGGAGAATCTGTGCTGTCAATAAAGGGTTAAACTTTCAATGTACGTAGTCATGTGACCAAACAACATGGCGCTGATTACAGCGGAGTTTGTCTTTGGGAGAAACACCAACAAAACTACATCTGGTAAGAAACCTCGTTACGTTTTTACATTGAAACCTGTTTGAGTCAAAAGATTAGAGTCTCTAGTTTCATACGATATGCCATTTTAAACATTTGAGCGATTTATCGTGAATTGGCATGCTGATAAACACGATGTACACTAATGTGGACAACAGCACAAGGTTTTCATTAGAAATCCTGTATTTACTGAACATTATCACATTGAGAAAAAAATGTTGCTTTCAGAGGCTTTATGTGGAGTTAAGATGAAAATAAGGTGCATTTCAAACTGTTCTGAGACCAGTGCAGACAGACAACACACTGGAGGTTAAGTAATTCACTAAATAGGGAGCAAGGGAGCATCCTATAGCTCTCTATGAAGTTAAGTGCATTCACTCCTAAAATCTGATCAAAAGTTCAGTTTCAGGCTGCAGATGATGTTTGGATCACTCAACATGTTTGACAGACATGTGACAATGATAATCAGTACATAGATTCAGAATTTATAATGTATCATTTTATTTTAACATGATTGACAGTGATTGGATGATGCTGGACATTACTTTGAATCTGAATTAATTATGCTAATTTCTGATTAACATCTCAGAAACATGAATAATCAACACCCCTGGAAAAATCATAAACAATTTGATTTAAGAAATCAGACTTTCTATAGCTTAGAGTTATTTAAAATATCACAACTTAGTCCCGCTGTCCACATATGTGGACATATTTACTCCCCTTTTTCTTCCCAATTTGGAATGTCCAATTCCCAATACGCTCTAAGTCCTCGTAGTGGCGTACTGACTCGCCTCAATCCGGGTGGCGGAGAACAGTTGCCTCTGCGTCTGAGACTGTCAGCCCGTGCATCTTATCATGTGGCTTGTTGAGTGCGTAATTGCGGAGACATAGCGCGTGTGGAGGCTTCACGCTATTCTCCGCGGCATCCACGCACAACTCACCACGTGCCCCACCGAGAGCGATAACTACATTATTGCGACCACGAGGAGGTTACCCCATGTGACTCTACTCTCCCTAGCAACCGGGCCAATTTGGTTACTTAGGAGACCTGGCTGGAGTCACTCAGCTCGCCCTGGATTCGAACTCGTGACCCCATGTGTGGTAGTCAGCGTCTTTACTCGTTGAGATACCCGGGCCCTGTGAACATACATTTTTAGGAAAGCTACCTGATCTAGAATTTTTTTGTTTGTTTGTTTATTAGGTGCTACTAGTTACAAATTAAAAAGGGAAATTAAAAATGCACACGGCAGAAGATTTTCAGTGAATAACGACTCAAATCTGAATCGGTTTCTCGTGCAAAGATGACTTAAAATATAGCACACGAGTCATTTGTACTACTTTTATGGTGGTTTTTGTCATTGTCACTATGAACTGTGGCTGTATGGAAAAGAGCTGTGTGAAGATGACATGAGGGTGAGAAAATAATGACATCATTTTCGGTTATCTTTCACTTTAAAATCATTTTACACACACATTATATACATCAAAAGGCTACTTTAGCAACATACACAATGCAAAGTTTTCTGAGTGACAACCGCATTTAAATGCATAAATTAATCCCTTAATTATCATTTCGTTTGCATTGTGAATGCAGCTTGTATGTGTACAGAACTAGATTCATTTTGTTGATTGGATCTGGGCCTTGTTTCCCAATAACAACTGATCTAGTTAAGAGTGTTTTCTACGAGCGATTTTACGTACGTTTGTTATTTTTTACGTGTGTTTCCCAAAACTGCACTTAACATGAACGATCGAGGACGTGCTTTAAGCACTACTTAAGAGAGATGCTGTCCATAAACGTGAAGTACCGAAATGTGACCGTATAGTGCTGTTCGTCATTGCAACTTCATTATATTTGTTGTGTAACTTGTGCATTTTATTATTTTGTTTGTGGGTCAAGGTTAAAGCTTCCAGGATCAGTGAAGACAGTGGAGACCCTGTGTACGGTCCTGCTAATGACAACAAGCATTAATTGAATATAACGAGGTTCACCAAAATAAAGAGATGCGTGGAAGCTGCACTTTAGGGACATTCACCAATCAAAGGGAGATCTGCTCTTTACTCCCAAAAGTGATAACGGTAACAGCAATGCTACACAACATGTGCGGTACTACACAACACGTGGTGTGGGTGAGAGCGCCCTTAGGTGTCAGAGAGGAAGAGGAGATGAGGATGAGGAGCCAATATACTGTACGGACGATTTTCATGCACGGCAGCAAGTTATCGACATTTTTTCCTTCTCTCTCTGATTGCAATTTTTACAGTTTTCTGCAACAATCATCCCACCACTTTGTTGTTACCAACTAGTCCACAAAAAACTTTATTTGTTTACTTATTAATTTATATGTTCATCCAATACTGACTAACCATTTTCTGCATTTATTTGTGACTATTATTATTATCATTATTATTATTATTACTACTATTATCCTTGTCGGTTAAAAATAATAATAAAATAGAACGTATGTATACTGATATTAAATGGGCATAAAGTGTAGCTATAGGTGTTTAAATTGTATCAGGTGTAATTTCACGATTGTCCTGCAGGTGTCTGCATGAGTCTGTGTCCTTAAAATGTTCTTAGCGCTGTACGATTACTCCAGAGCACTCGTTAATCTACGAGCATTTTCAAGTACTACATAAGTTACGATGCTTTTGGGAAACGGTCTGCAAAACTAAGATGAGTCGTAAGATGGATTCTACGATCTACTTAAGACTTACGATGCTTTTGAGAAACGAGGCCCTGTTCTTTTATTCAGTTTTCTGTTTAGAAAACAGATGCTTAATCCAGTAATTTCTCTTATAATCAGGATTGTTTGCGCTGTATCTATAGCAGTGTGTAATTGCAGCTGTGCACCAGTAGGCGCTGTGAAGCTGAGGAGCAGAGAGGAGACACAGAGAGACAGAGACAAGATCTGAGGGACTCACCCTGCCGCATGAGTGCTCCAACACCAAACCAGAAGCTGTTGAGCAGCGTGAAGTTATTCTCCACCACGTCTGAGTCGGGGTTACAGGGGTGAGGGTTATACCACTCATATGGACTGAACCTGAATGCACAGAGAACACACACTAATGCATTTACTGTGACAGCACACACACAAACACAAACACAATCTCTCTCTTTCATAAACTGGTCAACAAAGAGAACAAACATTAAGATTTCTTAAAGACACGACAGCCACATCGTCAACAAACACATTTGGATGCAGAAGCATTTATGGCAGAGAATCTACATGCAAAATCCACACTGGTGCAACAACCTGCCCTAAATGACGTCATGAGCTGTTTGACTGATCACTGAACATAAAAATTAACTGTTTAATATTCAAAAATAATGTTTACAACACAATTCATGTGATAAATTCCTCCCTATAAGCCTCAAAGACCCAAGCAAAGGCATTGATGATTTATTTAATGTTTTCCTCCTTGATCGTGTTTTTAGGAGGCCACAGATTAAAATTTTTTTTACTTTGTTTTGGGGTGAATTACTGTCAGTTAATGGGGACTTTTAACCCTTTAAGCTCTGAAGATGTTTTTAAAGATTTCCTGTTTCAGTGACAAACCCAAAATTAAAGGCGTATAACTCGACAAAAAACCCCAAAAACTGCTTTTGTTTTGTTCCCCATCATGTCAACTGTATCTGAGGAAAATTTTGTGTTGATATGACAAAGCAATCAAAAGTTATAGCATTACAAAAATAATTTATACTAGTGTCCAAAAGCCTCTCCAAACAAATAAAACATAATAATTGTACATAAGAACTAATTACACAACAATGACTAAAGATATGCACTCTCTCCAAAGCATGCATGCATGAGTAACAAGATCTTATTCAGTTCCATTCTGTGCCATTTGAGTCATCATTGAGTCTGTATCATGTATTTGGCGCCATCTCCTGGTGGCCATATGTAATTATAGTGAACGATCCTCTCTGCCCATATTTGGATGACTTCCACATCTGGTTTCAGTGATCTGAATCCTAGTACAATTGGTTTAGCGTTTCATGACGCTGGACCACATACTACATCATTTTCGATGAAGTCATCTGATCCAGGAAAGAAATTTGTCTGCAAATTTTAAAGCACTTGTTTAGTTTTGGTAATAATACCTTCATATAAAGTAGAGCTTCTAAGCTTTCAAATTATACCTATTTTGTGTTGGTCAAGACTGCAGTTATTAACATTTATTTTTTAAATATTTCAGCGGGTTGGCCATATTTTGCTTTGAATGTGACTATTGTGTGACTTAAGCAAGCTGTGACATTTAAGTCAACCAAACAGTTGTTGTGATACTGTTCAGATTGTCAGCTACTGTTATGTGTAGTTTAAAATTATTATTTTTTTAAACAGAATCTGTAAACAGACGATGCAATAATCATAAAATCCCATAAAACACTGCAAAAAAAAAAAAACAAAGTCTTGTTGGTCTTCTTTTCTTGTAAAAATATCTAAACCTCCTTAGAACAAGATGCATTTATTATTTTTTATGCACAAATCTAACATAATTCAGTGAGGTTTATGCCAACATCAAGAAATATAAACAATTTTATTTTAAATGTAAGTTAATATTTAAGAAAAATTACTTAACCCTGTAAAGCCTGACATATGAAAGAATTGTCAGACAATTCTAAAAATTGTTTTTACATTAAACAGTTTTTAGTACCTTTAGACAAACTATAAAAATATATCATAAAAAATGTTTTATTTAAAAAAAAAATTATGTATCATATTTGAGGTCCAGAAATTAAATTTTGTGTAGGACATTTATTATGTGAGTTTTTCTACATGGGTAAATCTTGGGGTATTATCAGAGGACTCTCTGGACTGTTCAGAGATACTAAATGTTTGAGAGTTTGACCATGACAACTTCCTCTTCTTGCTCTATAAATATGGATTGAAATGCATCACAGTTTTTCAATAAGCAATTTTTTATCATATGTATTTTATGCACCAAACACTATATTGACATTAAAAAAGGGAAATTGTAAAACTTTTTCGCTGGGTCTCATGAACTCATGGTAAGATGACATCATAATAGCTTATAATGTAAAATAATGAGATCTTTATAATAACAGAGCAGGCTGCATATATGAAAATACACAGAAATATTAGTTCACACTTTAAATATATCTTATAAAAAGTATATGTCAGAATTTTCAAAGCTCTGTGATTTTTATTTTTATTTACATTTTTTATGGTGTGCATGAATGTAATGTAATGGTGATTGAGAGATATTCCTCAAAAGCCTGTTGAATCATATTTAATACATGGATTTTAAAGGGGGTTTTCAATAAAATAATATACACAATTTTAACCAAGCACAAGTTGCTTATATTCAGCAAATACTCATTTTAAAATATCAGTGAATATATAATCATTACTGTCACTTTTCCTTTATTAAAATAAGCTGTCATTTATCCCAACATAAGAGTCACTTTTCATTTTAAATAGATCGATATAAACATTGAAACCACTTTTTTCCATAAATAACCACTACATGGTGCCATAAACATGTGAAACTTACATACTATAGGTTGTTTGGATCATCAGCTTGAAAAGAGAGTGAAACAGGAGCCGTCAGACATTGTGTGTCATATTTGATAAAAAATAAAATAAAAAAATGTCTTATTATTTAAAACCAGCAGCAGGGGAATAAAAACAGACATTTCAGCCCAAGTTACACTGAAGAAGGCCTTTGGGCTGAAACATCTGTTTTTATTCCCCTGCTGCTGGTTTTAAACCATAAAGAAGCTATATTTTTTGTAAGACATTTCCAAAGTGCAGATCTTCTTTTTCTTGTATGGACTTAATCATTTGGTCATAGCACTTGGATTAGCTGGGAGAGCGAGGTGATTACCTCTTTCTGGATATTTTATTTGATACACACGTTATAGGGTTAAATTAACCATATAATCTCTTAAAGTCTTAATATCTTATAGAATTTTGCTTCTCTAGTAAATGTATCTTCTTTTTAGGATGCTTAGATATTTTTACTGGAAAACTAAAAATACTGATTAAGAAAATGAATTTTTGCAAAGAAAATTTTAATATATGTTGTTTTTTCTTTGTTTTTTTTCTCCTATTTTTCTCAGATCATGTTCCATGTGAAATAGGATTTGTCTGTGTGTGTGTGTGTGTGTGTGTGTGTGTGTGTGTGTTTGTGTGTATGATTGTAATTCTCAGACTGCATCTGGCAGGTAAGGTCGCAGCAGATCTATGATCATACAAGCATCCGTGTTCAGAATGAGAAAATGGTCCCTCGTTCTCTATGTACCTCTCTCTCTCTCTCTTTCTCTCTCTCTCTCTCACACACACTCACACACACACACACACACAAACACACACACACACACACACAGTCATTCTCGCTCTGCTGTGATTCAGTTGCTCCTGTCTGTGTGTCTGTGAGGTGAGATGGATCGAGTCTTTGTGTGTGTGTGTGTGTGTGCATAGCTATTTGTCCCCAGAAATGAGCTAAATCTGACAAAACCACCCTTTGTGGATATCCAGGGATGTCCTCATTTAAAAAAAAGAAAAAAACCGATTCATGCATGAATGAATATTTTTTTAAATACTAAAAATACAAAAGGTTTTCTGTTAGGGGTAGAATTTGGTTTTAGTCAGTAGTATTATAATTAGCTTTATATATAAAAAAAAAATAGAACTCTATGGTACATCCTCATTCAACTAAAATAAATGTGTGTTTGTTTTATACATGTACATGTGGGATTTGAAAAACTCTATTCTGTGCGTTTAGAGCAAAATTGGGGCTTTTCTAATCAATGCAGTAGTTAAAACATCAATATTGCAATAACAGAGTCGAATAACCTGCTATGAGGAAATCAAACAGTATATAGATGAATATTACATTCCTCTATACAAAACCAACAATGAACTTATTAGTGCATCAGTTTAAAATGTTCGCTCCTTAAGAATTGTAAAAAACCCAATTAGCATCGTTGTTATTATGTTCACTTACCGGAAATGTCATCATGTCTACCTGAGTCTCTTCAGTCTTTAGAGGATGAGCACATGTGCATATTATTTATGAGGTCAAAGTCGAAATATTATTTTTCATCTATAATGTGCATGAAAGGGAAACAGTCTTTAAAATATTATAGTTGTTGGAAGATTAAAAATAGACTCATTTGTATTTTATTTCTTGTGTAATTTATCTTTCATAATAGCACTGTAAGTTTCAGTATTACAACAGAAATGCACGATAGTGTCTTTAATATAGAGATATTGTTGATCAGTCTTGGGTGTAATCTGGTTAAAAAGTAATTTGTTACTGTAATCTACTGACTTTTTTAGTAAAATATAGTAACATAGTGTAACACAGTACATTTTAAATTATTGTAATCAGATTACAGTTACTTACTTTCAATTAAGTACATTACTTGGGTCACACATATTTCTAAAATAATATTATTTATGTTGAATAAGGTTCATATGTACCAGGGGTGGTACCAGGATGCGTTCTTATAGACATATATAAACAGTATTATATTAATATATACATTATTTTAAATTCTTTTAGTTAAAAAACAAAAACTTTTCTAAAGTGTTTTTGAAATATACTTACAAGTAATTTGATTACTATTTATTGTAATCCGTAAAGTAATCTGATTACAACTTTATAAAAGTAATTAGTAATTTGTAGTGAAATACTTTTGTGAGTAACTTACCCAACACTGTTGTTGATTAATAACAGCTGTGTTTAAAAGCGTGACCTCGTAGTCGTGTCCCATTGCCAATTGTCCATGAAACTTACCCAGATGGTCTCATCAACACACTCACTGTGCATATTCCAGACTAACTTAGGTGACAGTCATGGCTTCATTTCAGTATCATTTGGCCAGTAACATTAAACACCCAACAAAACACTGACAGTAACACGTCCAGGGCTTTTAAACAGTATTTGCCCTCCGGAGGTGTATTGATCAGCGCTTGTTAGTTTGATTTAGAGTTATGATCACAAACCCTGATGTTGGGCTCATAGTGTCTGCTCCGTAAACACAGTTTGATTGATTTCCACTGGAGAAATTTAGATCATTTCCAATGAAAACAGTCCTGTCACAATTCTCCATTGAGATTTGGCCATAAACGCTGAAGATATTGAGTTAACGGAAGGGGCGAGAGAGATATTAAAGCGAGAGAGACAGATATTAAAGAAGATAAAGGGCGAGAGTAATTATGGGATATCCAGAGGGGTTTCAACAAAACACTACGAAACAGTGGAAGACAGAAAGACGAGAAACTCATGAGACAGGAGAGAGATGCTGGTGAAATATCAGGACTGTTAGGCCTTATTTACAAGAAACAAAGCCATTTGTGTTCTATGATTTGTTCAGGGTTTAGTGCTAAAGATATTTACCATGTTTCGTTTTAATACGCCAAACTATCGTAAGATACAGCATTGAACACACATTTTAAAATGGTTAACTCCATTGATCAATGGACTCCGTATGACCTAAGGAATCCACGAAGACCACACTCTTGAATTTAGGCCAAATGGTCCAAAATCTATGAGCAAAAATACACTGCAAAAACTCTTACTGAGTATTTTTATCATATTTTCTGGTAAAAATATCTAAACATCCTTACAACAAGAAAAAATGACTTGAGAAGCAGAATGGCATAAGATGTTACGTCTTGTTTTCAGAGAAATCTAACTAAATTTATGCTTAAAAAATTTCCTTCTACTCAATTCCGACAAAACAGGTACTAATTATTGGACCAAAAACCTCTAAAAATAAGCCGCTAAAATATAATTGTACTGTTACTTCATCTTCTACAGCGAAGAACTTAGGTGTTATATTTGATACCAATCTGTCCTTTGAAAATCACATTTCCAATGTTTGTATTACAGCATTCTTCCACCTGAGAAATACTGCTAAATTACAACACATGCTCTCTGTTGCTGATGCTGAAATACTAATTCATGTGTTCGTGACCTCAAGACTAGATTATTGTAATGCATTACTGGGAGGATGTCCAGCAAGTTCAATAAATAAACTTCAATTGGTTCAAAATGCAGCTGCCAGAGTGCTGACGAGAACCAAGAAATATGATCATATTAGCCCCATTTTATCATCGTTACATTGGCTACCTGTTAAATTTAGTATTCATTTTAAAATTCTGTTAACTATGTACAAAGCTTTGAATGGTCTAGCTCCACAGTACTTAAGTGATATTCTGACACGCTATATTCCATCACGTTCATTACGATCACAAAACTCTGGCCTGTTAATAGTTCCTAGAATATCAAAATCACACTCAGTTTAAGTCTAGACTAAAGACTCATCTATTTAGCCAGACATACACCGAATTTATCCATCAACTCACAATTAGTCTGCTTTAGTTAGGTCTGCTGGAACCAGAAACATCTATCATGATCTAAAACTCTGCAATAAATTGAATGGCATCTATGCTAATATTATTCTATTTGTTTCCATGTCTCAACCTGATGTATATCATGAGGTCACCAGAACCGGCTCGGATCCAGCTCTGTTCCTGCTTAGTGTCGGACTCCACTGCTATGTGTCTCTGAGTGATGACGACTAATATGCAGCCGGTGCCAGCCAGACATCACTTCAGTCTGTTACGATGGACTTCAGAGGATGAACTGATGCCAACTCCAACTGTAAGACATCGAATACTTCATATGCCACTGCCTGAACCTTGGATTTAGGATGGACCTCACTGAACCTCACCGAAATGACCTGCTGGTTGAACTGAGATGCACCTCACTGATCTCTGACTGCATCACCTTTGTCTATTGATGGACTACACTCTTATAATGGAATACATAAACTATCATTTAATTGCCAACAAAAGCCTTCATCAACCAACTAACAAAGGACAATGCATCAATGTGAACTTCTGCAGTTAATCCAGGATGAACTTCAAAGACATTAGTCATTAATCTTACAGTTCTTACAAAATCTTTTTTTAAACACTGACCCTTAACACTTACTTAGTTTACTAATCTCAAACCATGACCTGCACTGCACATAAATAACTAATATTGTCATTATATTCATGATGTTTAGTCAGAGGGGAACTGGTCCTGAGTCTGAGTCTGGTTTCTCTCAAGGTTATTTTTTCGCTTTGAATCAAGTTTCTTTTTTCTGACCTCATTGGCAAATAGTTTTTTTCTTGTTACAAGCATAAACCTTAATTAAGTTTGCTCGATTTATCTGAAAAACAAGACAAAATATCATGTCATTTTGCTTCTCAAGTAAATTTATCTTGTTTTAGAATGTTTTGATATTTTTACTGGTAAACGACAAAAAATATTCCATAATAGCAATGTAGCCAATTTGAGATTTCTTGACCAGTAGGTGGCGCTGTCACCAAAATTGGCAGGTACCCTCAGTTTACGGTCCTAATGAAGTATACCAAGTTTCGTTTCGATAGACCAAAGCGTCGCCAAAATTTAGCCTCACTTCCTGTTTGTTATCCTCGCCACTGAATTCGTTGATACGTTATAAGGAAATGGCTTGGTCTGTTAAAAAGATTTTACTAACTTCTGGCCAGCAGTATCTCACGATAATCGGATCCGATGAAATGGGTTGCGGGACGAATTGGAAAAAGTAAGTTTTTGTTTTGTTGAACTGAGATGCAACACTAGTATTGAGATGAATGGGGGAAATTGGAATCAGTGTTATTATTGTTAAGGAAAACTAAGTGAAAACATTTTTGTCGAAATAAAATAAAAACTGACATTGGTAAAAACTGAAACTGAACTTAAATACTTTTTCATAACTCAAAAACTAAACTAAAATAATACATTTTAGTTTTAGTTTTATGATAGAATTTATAATCAACCTTAATTTAACATGAAAATATAACTAGATAGAGGTAACACAATTTCTTTTTTTTTTCCAATGCGCTCTAAGTCCTCGTGGTGGCGTAGTGACTCGCCTCAATCCAGGTGGCAGAGGACGAATCCCAGTTGCCTCCGCGTCTGAGACCGTCAATCCGCACATCTTATCACGTGGCTTGTTGAGCGCATTACCGCGGAGACATAGCGCGTGTGGAGGCTTCACGCTATTCTCCGCAGCATCCACTTACAACTCACCACGCGCCCCACCGAGAGCGAGAACCACATTATAGCGACCACGAGGAGGTTACCCCATGTGACTCTACCCTCCCTAGCAACCGGGCCAATTTGGTTGCTTAGGAGACCTGGCTAGAGTCACTCAGCACGCCCTGGATTCAAACTCGCGACTCCAGGTGTGGTAGTCAGCGTCAATACTCACTGAGATACCCAGGACCCCAAGACCCCAAGAAATTTAATAATATTAAACATGTTTAAATTGTATCAGTAAACACTTTTAGCTTTGGAAGCCATACAATACTAAAACTAAAATAAAATAAAAATTAAACTGAAACTAGAAAACACTGAGAAAACGAAAACTAAACTGAAACTAACAGGCAAAGTGTGAAAACTAATCAAAACTAAACTAAACTTGGATGACAAATTCAATATAAAATAGAAATAAAACTAAATAAAAATTCCAAAACAAGAATAACCCTGATTGGAACGGCCAAGATGGCAGGTGTCGAAAGGGAAGTCCCGCCTTACAGGTACAAGAGACAATAACATGCTTGATAGACATCGTCTGTCAGATTTGAAATTTGTTCTTTAATCGTAATCTTGACCATCTGTTTTGAAGATTTCAGTCTGTTAAAACGGCTTTCCATATAGGCCACACAGTTCATTTTTTTAACAAATGGTGGCGCTGGAGAGTTTGAGTTGGAGACCCTAAAGTTGGATAGATTGATGATCAGACCCTCAGCAATTAGTGTGCCAAATTTCACGACTTTCCTACGAACAGTTTTATGGGCTGCCATTGACTCCCAGCCAGAAGAAGAATAACACAAACGAAAATTTGGAAGGAGCTTGGCTTTTAATAATCCTGAAATTACACATATGGCACTGTTTCCAGAAAATGGGCTTTGGATGGATCAAAACGGATGAAAACAGATGAAACAGACGCATGTTTCTCCGAGGGAGGGTCACATGTTACCTGGCTATGACAAACAGCACACAACTGACACCCAAGCAGGCCAGCAGAATATACATCCAGATATCAGGAGAGAGAGGGTTGAGGAAGGAGAACACGCCGGGGTTGGTGCCGTTGGGTTTGCGGTACAGGATGCTGATTCCCAGCGTCATGTAGGGTTTGGAGAAGTCAATCACCTTCTCTCTGGCATACGTGATGGTCAACGGGGCCACGGCCAGGTCTGCTTTCTGTCAATCACCAACAGATAACACAACATACAAATCAGGAGAGAAAGATCTGGTAGAAAAAGAGCCAACCAGATGACTTTCAGGAAGTGTGTAGGGCGTGTTTGGAACAATATGAGGGTGAGGAACTGATGACAGAATTTCTGTTTTTGGGTGAACTATCCCTATCACTTTCAGCTTAAAAAATATAGTCCATCTGCTTAATTAAGAAAAATAATTTCTTGGAATTTGTCAAAATGATCCAGACTCATAGATTCCAGCAGCGCCGCAACCATTTCAAATGCAGATTATAAACGTAACGAGCAGCGAATTTAAAACCAATGTGTGAGATCCACCAAAATCAGCTGATGTGTGTCGTGTTGTTCACAGCGTTTGAGAATCTGATCATTAATTTATGTTGTGCTTGTCCCTCGGTCTGCTGTCAGGTCGAGTTCTTACACGCGAGGACGTTCAGGCTACAGTGTTCGTTAACAAGACCTCCGGAGACACAACACTGTTATAACACTTCCAGAATATCCAGCTGTATCTAAACTCACTGTTTTCTGAAACAGTAATTCTATCTTGTTTTTCAGTAAAACTAACTAAACCTCCTGAAAACAAGATGCATTTACTTGAGAAGCAAAATTGCATTTATTCCACATCAAATCAACCAAATTTCAGAAACTTTACCAACTAAAATGTTTGATTTTGTTAATACTTTTTCTGAAGATAGATGAACATAAATGATGATAAAAGCCATGCATCAATATTTACGGAGTAATCCATTATTTTGTAGAAGGGGGTCAAAATGACAATTTCCGCCTATGATTTTGGAGCAAAACTACAGGTCAAAAAAATACCCTTAGAAAGGTGTCAGCATCATGATTTTATTTGTACACAGAGATTGGTAGATCTGTTACTAAAATCAGTTGACTTTAGCAATCCTTGTTGCATTATCTGCCAATGGTGAGAGTCCAAAAATGGGAAAAAACACTTTTTTGTGTTGTTTTTGCAAAGTTGGCGTGCCTATAACTCTAGAAGTATTAAAGATATCTTAATATCCTTTTAAATTCTACTTCAGAACAAACTTTCCTTTTTGTATCTTCATTTTTAAGGCCCTATATGGTTCACTCTCAGAGATACGGGGCTCTCAACATGGCTCCAAGCATAAATTGGCCAATTTTACCCATTTTCAATGGTCGAAAACCAAATGTGGATCACATGAAGCTAGTCCAACTAAACAAAGGCCTGAAGTACAAATAATGTTGAAATTAGAAATATAAAAATAAAATATTAATGCTTCTACCTTTCTAAGATTAATTTTCTGTCCTGTAGTTTTGCTCCAAATCTCATGGGTGAATATTGCCCCTCTACCGAATAATTGAATTGAATTGAATTTTCACATATGGATTATGATCTCTGACCCATAAAAATATGTTTTTTAGAAAGATTTTCTTATGCCATTAGCATTTATTTTTTTCTCATTTTAAGCATTATCTCACTTCATTTTAGTAGTTTGATGCTTAAAACAATAATAAACCACTCAACATATATTCTTTGACAACAAGTCCTAATATCTTACGCAGTTTCAATTCCCATGCAAACTGATCTTGTTTTAAGGATATTTTACTGGATTAAGAAAATGATTTTTGCAGCTCTCCACTGAGGAAATGACTCATGCATTTAATAGAGAAGTGACAAATTATTTACTCATACAAACACCATTTTATTCACATGAATGACAGTGTGAGTCACCAACATCCGCCCACTGAACGCTTCTTTAAACATCAGCGCTGCATAACCATGGCGACCACTCACATGATCCATGAGCTCGCGCACCATGCCGTTCCACTGGCCCAAGCTCTCCTCAAACGCGCCGTACTTCCCGTCCTCCACTAATCGGATCTCGTAATGAAACCCCAGGATTCCGGAGAGTTCCCGAAGCAGATCCACACAGAACCCTTCAAAGCGGTCGTTACCGTACAGAGGTTTATCTGACTTCTTAAACATAACGTACGGCTCCTCCTGAAACAGAGAGAGAGACAGAGAGTAGCTCTGAGATACTCCAAAATTACAAAAATGTTACATAAGAACCTTCATATGTCATTGTGTTGTTAAGTTGCTGGTTTTACAGAACTCTGTAAAAATCAACGTGACATTATATTCGCAACCCATTTTACTTCTTTAATGTGACGTGTTTCTGCTTACATTTTCTTTCAACAAGATAGAAATGTAGGGCAGGACTCAATTTTATCAATGGAGAATGGTGAGCTTTCGTACAAAACCCCTGAACCACATTGTGAAATATATATATATTTTTTCCTTTAAAAAAAAAAAAAAAAAGCTTTTCTCTCAAAAACAGTTTTGCAATAGAAAATTTTTTTTAGAAAAAAAATTTGAGAGCGAAACTTTTTAAAGATTGCGTTTTGCAACTGCACTGTGAAAAAAACAAAAATATTCCTCTCCAAAATTATTTCAAAAACAAATTTAGACCGAAAAGTTTTTTAGAATTTTTTAGGATTTAGAGAACATTTTTTTTTTAGATAATTTTTTTTTTTTTTTTACAGTTTTTTTTTTGTTTTGTTTTTTGTAGGAAGGCATTTTTAAGACACCTAAAAAAATATGCACAGTGCGGTTCAGGGCTTCCATACTTTAGTGTGACATTGGAAAACATTTTTATTACCATTCACTTCCAATACCTTTAATACTGTAGCACAGGGTTTCTCAACCACTGGGTCGAGACCCAAAAGTGGGTCACGAGATCTTTTCTGTCATGAGTACAAATGACCGATTAGAAGGATAGAACTGTACATTTGCAATGTTTGGGGCAACAGTTTCTCTGATATTAATTATTAGCTGTCCAATCACAATAATCCATCAATGCTACGAATCGTTCTTTTTGGACAAGGTCTCTTTACGTAGCTCCATGCGTTACCGTGCTAGTCTGAATGCAATCCAATCTCTGAACAACATCATTTCAGAGCAGCAGTCCAAAGTAGGGTTGCCACCCATCCCGTGAAATACGGGATCGTCCCGTATTTAAAGATCTGGTGGTGTCACCGTGAAATCGTTCAAGATCATTCATTTAACCTTGTTATTTGTTGGAAATTGTGCCTACGGTGGGCAAAGGACCGTCTGAAAACTTCAGCCAGCAGCACCAAAGCTACAAATTCTGGGCTATAAATATTAAGCCGCTATTTTATAAGCATATAAACATAACTAGATTAATTAAGTACCTATTAATGACCCCACTCCCCCCCCCCCCCCCCCATGTTAATGAATCTCAGTGTTTACCAGTATGGTGGACACTCGCAGTGATTTATTGGACAGTGAGTCTGTAATGTTGGTGATTTTGCTCTTGTGATTCTCTGTCATGTTCAGGCCACGAGGAGGATCCCACGTCCCGATCTGTACACGAAACACACACACACCAATGCATGAATGCATACATACACATTCATCATGCTTTAAGTACACATACACACACACACACACACACACACCTTCTCGAGTCCGTTCTCTTTCAGACTGATCACGTCCAGGTCAAAATCTGTTCTCAGGCCGTTAGTTTTGTTGAACAGAATTCGTCCCGTCAGTCCGTCCCATGAAGCCTGAGGAGAGAAAATTAAAAAAATGACATATGTGTTCTACAGAAGAAATAAAGTTCTGTCCTGGTCATATTTAACCCCAAATCAATTTAATATATATATATATATATATTATATTATACTTTGCATAACTAAAATAAAGCTTACATTTAAGATTTTTGCATTGTGACATTATTTTATGGACACTTAAGCAAATTTTACCACCAATTCTCATTACCATAACACGTCCGGACGTTTTGTGTTTACCATTCTTATTGTTTCCAGTGATGATTCTCATTGTCAGTGTATGACTTGTGTGTAACAATGAACAAGAAATAAATATAGACATTATTTTGAATTTGTTGAGCAGAAGTGTTTAAAAGTAAATTGATCTTGTTTTAAAGGATTAGTTCACTCAAAAATTAAAATTCAGTCATTGTTTACTCACCCCTGTGTTGTTATAACACTATATGATTTTCTTTCTTTTTCTGAACACAAAGGGAGAAATTGTGAATAAATGTTGTGCTCAGTGATGTCATACAATGGCAGTTTATGGTGACCACCTCTTCAAGCTTCAAAAGAACACAAAAGTATAATTCAGAAGTCTAATAAATTATTCATGAGACTCATGATTGTTATGAAAGCATACGATAAGATTTGATGAGAAACAAACTGAAATCTAATGTATTATTTAGTGAAAATGTTCACTGACCGTTGATCTCCTGTGCACGCTCGCAGACCCCTCGCGACATTGGGGCGTTCAAGAGAAAACTCGTTTTGTTTATCTAAAAATAGGTCCGCCACAGTGATAGAGACAACAGAACACAACACAGCTGCACACAAAACAGAGAACAGAACTTACTAAACATGTCTGAAGAGTTTGTAGTTGAAGAACTGATGCATTTCTATGCCCAGCCTTATTTTTTTAAACGGAGTACTCGGAAATCAAACAGAAACATAGAAGAGGCTACAGGACGCCACAGTCACACCGTGTTCTAACCTGACAGCAAACGACATGTGATAAAAGGTATATTTTCTATGTTATTCAGAGTTTTTTCCTAACCAGCAGTAAGGAGCGATGGTAAATTCTATCGATCGCTTGTTTTCGATTTTCGGCATCGCGCAGGTAACTGGCACCGGTCCAAAAACTTTAAAAAATAAGGCTGGGCATAGAAATGCATAAATTCTTGGACTACAAACTTCAGACATGTTTAGTAAGTTCTGTTCTCTGTTTTGTGTGCAGCTGTGTTGTGTTCTGTTGTCACTATCGCTGTGGAGGGCCTGTTTTTAGATAAACAAAACGAGTTTTGTCTTGAACGCCCCAATGTCACGAGGGGGCTGTGTGAACTGTTGCTCTCGTGTCCTATCATGAACACACACAGGAGATCAACGGTCAGTGAACATTTTCACTAAATAATACATTAGATTTCAGTTTGTTTCTCACCAAATCTTATCGTATGCTTTCATAACAATCATGAGTCTCATGAATAATTTATTAGACTTCTGAATTATACTTTTGTGTTCTTTTGAAGCTTGAAGAGGTGGTCACCATAAACTGCCATTGTATGACATCACTGAGCTCAACATTTATTCACAATTTCTCCCTTTGTGTTCAGAAAAAGAAAGAAAGTCATATAGGGTTATAACAACACAGGGGTGAGTAAACAATGACTGAATTTACATTTCTGGGTGAACTATCCCTTTTAGGATATTTTACTGGAAAACAAGACAAAAACACTGATAAAGTAAATGATTTTTGTCTCAGCATTGTTTACAAACTGAGACAGAAATACTGGTAAAAAAAAATAAACTTAGAAAGTAGCAGCATTAATATTTAATTTGTATATTTCTAATTTCAACAATATTTGTACTTCAGATCTTTGTTTAGTTGGACAGGAAATTCTAGCTTCACGTGACCTAAATTTGGTTTTTGACCATTAAAAATGGGCATCGTTGTTATTACTTTTTAATGAAGTAATTAGTAAAGTAATATGATTAAAATTTTACAGAAATCATTAGTCATTTGTAGTGGATTACTATTTTTAAGTAACTAACCAAACACTGCTGTCGTACAATGATTTTTAAAATTAAAATCAGCTAATTGAAAGGCGGTATCAAGGGAGCACTACTATAATGCACTTTATAATTTAAATAATCATTATTTTTCACATTGTGGTAATGAGAATATCATAATTACCATCTTTTTTTGCATTATGGTAATTAGAATTGGGGGTAAAATATCATGGAAATGTAAAACATCTTATTGGCCCTAAAAAAGGCTTCAATTTATCATTCGTACCTTTCGATTTTGGAGTCAAATTAGACCAGGACATTTTCTTGACAGTTTTGATAGAATCACCCCTACATGAGGGTGATAAATTATGACAGAATTTTTATTTATAGATGAACTTGACAAGTACTATATAGATAAGGTCAAATTACAACAACATTTAACTCTGAATATTAGAGGTCTAATTTAGTTTGAATGATTTATTATGAATTTACAGAAAGTTTTACATCTCATTTGAGACCTTTATGTGAAGTGAATTTGAATAAATGTCGTTTTTTGCAAGTTGTCTGTTTATTAGAGGCCAAGCACTGAAAGTGCATAGGCACCAATTGTATTCGTTAGTGTTCGTATTATTATCATACTTCCGCTTTTTCTTCTTCCGCCATTGAAGTCTATGGCACCCCATAGAACCGTACATAGGAAAGTTACAACATTTGGCACACTAATAGGGAACAATATTAACTATAACTGACCCAAATTTGGGGTCTATAACTGAAACCATCTAGCGCCACCAACTGTTCAAATTTTCACTTATGTTTATGTTTATAACTTTTGAACCGTAAGGCCTAGAGTCAAAATTATTTTTTCCTTTGATTCCTTGGCTCATGCCGAGTCGAATACACACCGACTAGATTTTTCGGCATTTTAAATTTTGGTCCTGTATTATCTAGATACACTGGGAACAAAAAGTTACCAAAACATTTTTGATAGTCCAAATCTTTTTCGAATATGACATCTTTGTCTTTGCAACGCTTTGGCGTATTGATACGAAACTTGGTATATGTCATAGCCATCATGACTTGAGGGTACTGCAGCGTTTCGGCACAGCGCCACCTAGTGGTCAGGAGATATGAAAAATGGCTATTTTTGCTTATAACTTCTGAATAGTTTGGCCTAAAATTATGAGGCTGTTCTCTTTATATTCCTTGGTGCATATCGAGACGAATAATACCCAATTTTCCTATGTTGGCCATTATGGGCGTTGCCATTTTTAATTTAGTCATAAAATGCTGTATTTCACAAACGCATTGGCGTACCGTTGCAAAACTCGGTATGCATCATTGGCACTATGCCTTGAGGGTACCTATAAAGTTTTGGGCCACCTTGTAGTTAAAAGTTATATCGAAATGAATAAAAATGCTTATAACGTATGATTATTTTGGGCTATCGTCCTGTCACTGCTCTTTCTAAATTCCTTGGGTCATGCCGAATACGCTGATACCAACTTTGCCATGGTTGGCCATACTTCCTGTGCACCATTTTGAATTTAATTGAAAACATACTTTTTCTAACTCCTCCTAGGCTGTAAGTCTGATTTGCACAAAATATGTTGTGCATCATCTAGGGACACTCACGATAAAATGTTAATAAAAGCTTTTTGATAGACAAAACGGTTCTCAAATAGCGCAATAACGAACTTGATGGCAAGTCAACAAAAAGCATCTGAGGCTGAATCTCTGCAACACTTTGCCACAATTTCATAAAACTTTTTGTGTAGCATAACGACCCAACCCTGACCACACAATGTAAATTTGGTGACTGCGCCACCTATTGGTCCCAAGTTATAATTAACTGTATTTTCATTTTAGCAATTCTACCTATGTTTATTATGTGCTTTTCTTAAAGTCATAATCACTGATGTCCATTGGCACTTCTGTACATGCCATTGGTGTGCATGGCCCCGTAATTGCTGCTTGCAGCTATATTGTTTTTATTTGAATTCACATTTAGAGGAATTTTTCCTCTAAATGTGATTTTTCCATCAGTCGGATTTTTCCATCCGACTGATGGAAAAATTATGCAGAATTTCAATATGTATCTGTCACAGTTTTACACGTCTCTCTGTGTTGACTTTATTGTGTTTTATTGGCATGACAAATATCAGTACATGTGTATTTGCAGAACAGCTGCAGTGTAATATCTGTCTCTCTTTGTCTCGTGTGTTTTCAGTGACTGGAGATCAAAAGCATCTCTGTGTGTGAAAGAATCATTGTTCTTCAGACAACCCGTTCTGAAGTTTCACTTCAAAGCTCAGAGAGAGAAAATAGAGGGTTTGTTCCTAAAGGAAGATGGAAGAGGATTCACTTCAGGTAGAACGTGTCATTTTCACAAATTACCCATGATGATACCACAGATCTGAGTAGAGACACTGAACATTACTGCACACAACAAACAAATCAATATCAACATATCAGAAAATACAAAACAAACACACCTGGAGAGTAACAAACAGTGATTTGTGTGTGAGATAATGATAAGCTCAGTCCACACAGAGATTTTGCTCCAAACACCATCCTGCTGGTCTTAGCTGGTCTGCTATGCTGGTTTTAGAGGGGTTTTGGGCTTTTGCCCAGCAAAACCTGCCTTTTTAAGCTGTTTTTTCAGCAGGGATAGTGAGGTACCCAACTGTATACTCTTTACATAGGCAGCTCTCTTCTTAGGGAGCATCCTAGCAAACTGAAGCTCACTAGGTTTTGGAGCAGATCCAGACTAAGAATGTTTGTGTTTGTCAGGTGTGTGTGTGTGTGTGTGTGTGTGTACCTCTTTAATCAGGTTGATAAAACGTCCTCCGAAGCGCCAGGGTTTGTGTCTGTTACACTGCAGTGAGCTGACGGTGATCTGCGGCGACTGTTGAACAGCAACTGCGACCACGTGAATCGCATCATACATGAGAGCTGCGTCCGTCTGCACAAAACACACACACAGGCCTGTTACATCTGTATCCAGGATTGTAAAATAAATTGTAGCATTTAGGATACGGGCTAGGGATTCCGGCATCAAACTCGTCTTGCACCGTTTGTCATAAACCTATAAATGAGGACTCAAATCATCCAGCTTACTGAGAAGAATTCTGCTATGACTTTTATAAGTGATCGGGCATATGATGTTCGCTTGGTGGTTGAAAAATCTGGCAAAAACCCCATAGACTTACATTGACAAGTGATTAGTAGGATCATATCCCTGGATTAAAATGTCATAGAGACTTGGGGATTGGCTTGTTTGACCCGGGCTAGCAAGCAGCCATTAATAATCACCCCGGCAACTGCCTAGCCACTCTGTTGCAACCCTACAGAGCACCCTAGCAACCGAACCCCATAGAATTATATTGAAAATGGCTCAGAGGGATATCTTTGGATTAGAACATTGTAGAGACATGGGGATGGCCTCTTTTGTCTCAGGCTAGCAGGAAGCCTTAGTATCACCCTAGCAACTGCCTAGCCATGCTGTAGCAAACCTCCAGAGCACCCTAGCAACCGAACCCTATAGAATTATATTGAAAATGGCTCAGAGGGATATCTTTGGATCAGAACATTGTAGAGACATGGCTCTTTTGTCTCAGGCTAGCAGGCAGCCTTAGTATCACCCTGGCAACTGCCTAGCTATGCCGTTGCAACCCTCCAGAGCACCCTAGCAACCGAACCCCATAGAATTATATTGAAAATGGCTCAGAGGGATATCTTTGGATCAGAACATCGTAGAGACATGGGGGTTGGCTCTTTTGTCTCAGGCTAGCAGGAAGCCTTAGTATCACCCTGGCAACTGCCTAGCCATGCTGTAGCAAACCTCCAGAGCACCCTAGCAACCGAACCCTATAGAATTATATTGAAAATGGCTCAGAGGGATATCTTTGGATCAGAACATTGTAGAGACATGGCTCTTTTGTCTCAGGCTAGCAGGCAGCCTTAGTATCACCCTGGCAACTGCCTAGCTGTGCCATTGCAACCCTCCAGAGCACCCTAGCAACCGAACCCCATAGAATTATATTGAAAATGGCTCAGAGGGATATCTTTGGATCAGAACATCGTAGAGACATGGGGGTGGGCTCTTTTGTCTCAGGCTAGCAGGAAGCCTTAGTATCACCCTGGCAACTGCCTAGCCATGCTGTAGCAAACCTCCAGAGCACCCTAGCAACCGAACCCTATAGAATTATATTGAAAATGGCTCAGAGGGATATCTTTGGATCAGAACATTGTAGAGACATGGCTCTTTTGTCTCAGGCTAGCAGGCAGCCTTAGTATCACCCTGGCAACTGCCTAGCTATGCCGTTGCAACCCTCCAGAGCACCCTAGCAACCGAACCCCATAGAATTATATTGAAAATGGCTCAGAGGGATATCTTTGGATCAGAACATCGTAGAGACATGGGGGTGGGCTCTTTTGTCTCAGGCTAGCAGTAAGCCTTAGTATCACCCTGGCAACTGCCTAGCCATGCTGTAGCAAACCTCCAGAGCACCCTAGCAACCGAACCCTATAGAATTATATTGAAAATGGCTCAGAGGGATATCTTTGGATCAGAACATTGTAGAGACATGGCTCTTTTGTCTCAGGCTAGCAGGCAACCTTAGTATCACCCTGGCAACTGCCTAGCTATGCCGTTGCAACCCTCCAGAGCACCCTAGCAACCGAACCCCATAGAATTATATTGAAAATGGCTCAGAAGGATATCTTTGGATCAGAACATCGTAGAGACATGGGGGTGGGCTCTTTTGTCTCAGGCTAGCAGGAAGCCTTAGTATCACCCTGGCAACTGCCTAGCAACCATGCAGAACACCCTAGAAACTGTATAGCAACACCCGTATCTCTGCATCAGAACATTGAAGAGACATGGGGGTGGGTTCTTTTGAATTGGGGGAGTATGCTGAGGCCCTTGGTGGGAAATTGTGATGATGAGTTTTGCCACGGCAAGCACCACTCACATTTTCTTCAAGTTGTTTTTTTATAGGGCTGTGAATCGATTAAAATGTTAAATTAATTAATCACAGTTTTCTGTGGTTAATCACAATTAATCATGGTACATGGCACATTAAAAAAAAACATTAAATAAATATATTTACTTTATACTTCGTCTTAAAGAACTTGCAAGAATCATTTTTAATTTTAATTATTTAAATATTTACATCTAAAAATGTTCAGTTATTTTCTCTGGCTGCCGTTCAGTCTCTTTCACGCACACACTGAGTCTCTCTCGTGCAATTTCGAAATTGAGACTAGTTCAGATGATAGTGAGTGAGCGTTTTCGTGCAATGCGAAGAGATACTGCAGCTTGCCCGTATCTCTCCCACACCAGGCTCACCATTTGCGGGTGTAGTCTTCATTCTCCGTAAAGTAAATCTTCTCCCATGCTTCGTATGCCTGGGACATGCATTGCACGTCATGAATAAACATGCACTACTCCACACAATCAGTTTCTGTGCTAGGATGTACAGTCGAGTCGAGCGTGTACCTCCTGGAAATTTACATTAGTTTTAGAAAGTGAAAAAAACAGATATTGCATTAATTACAATTATTATTTTTAACGCGTTAAATTGTCAACTATTAATCGTAGAAATGTCCCAGGCCTAATTATTTATTATATGAAATAAATTCTTTCTCAGTTAATGTTGTTAATTATACAGGGAAACTTCTAACTTGGTACATTACGAAAATATTAATTACATTTTTTAAATTTATAATTAGTTTTTCATCCACATTTTTAGCTTATTAAAAAGATACAAATCTATGTATTCCATCAATACAAATTATGTCTTGAAATTGCATATATATATAGATATATATATGTCTATATGCTTATTGTTTGCAGGCATAATTTCTTCTATTTACAAGTATTTACATTTATTTGTAGGACAAGTGCTAATATGGTAGTGTCTCTTTACTGTCTTTTTATGTTGTTTTTGATCAACACTGACTGTAAAGAACAGAAAGGTTATTAAAAGAGACAATATTCAATGACAAATGAATTGTGTGGATCTCGTCTTTGGACACACATTACACGGAACGAGTCAAACCAAACTTTTACTCTTAACACACAGTGAAAAAATCTCACTGCTGAACTTCTTCTCCACTATACTACTCAATCACTGCTGAGTGAAATCTGAATATTTACAGGCCAAATGAGTATTACACACATTTACAATCGCATAGCGTGGAATTTGGTTGCATTTGTGAGTGATTTAATCTCATTGTAGAGAGTTTTGCATAGAGTAAAAGATTGATCTTGGGTTTTAAGAATCAATATCCAGATCACGATTCATCTGAAAATTTATATTTTCACCCAGCACTTGATATGACCTCTTTAAAAACATTAAAGTAGTGTCATTGCTCTATTCTCTAGATGAACACAATACTCAGGAGTGAAATGTTTTTCACAGATGCCCCAGACAACATTTTCACACCAGACAGACACAGAGATGACTTTCAAAGAATACACGCAGCACATTTACTGGACGCAACCTTCAGGATTTCTCTTTGTCTCTGTGTTTCGACAGTTATTTAAATTGGATGAAGATGTCATTGTGTTTTCTAACACTCAGAGACTCAAAGTCAATGTCGATAAATGTCTTTTCACATGTATTCCTCACACAGAGCAGTACACACCCACTCACGCGCAGACTAAATAAAACTCCCTCAGACAGCACGGATCAGCGTCACGTCTCTGGAAGGTCGAATCAGTCACAGGAAACATGATAGGACGATCATTTACCACCAAATAAATCAATTCAACAAACCCCAGAGACAAGAGCACAGACAGACAGAGAGACATGTTGCTTTCCTCTCTGTTGTGAAGAGTGTTTTTGTTTTGTTCAAATTGAGCTGAAAATTCACAAAAAGTGCAGTTTGTGGGGTTGAAACAATCAACTTGTTCTATTGAAACTGGCTGTTTTTAGAGGGTTCTATACAAGTTAAGCTAAATCGACAGCATTTGTGGCATAATGTTGACTACCACATAAAATACATTTTGACTCATCCCTCCTTTTCTTTAAAAAAAGTGCAAAAATGGAGGTTACAGTGATGCACATACAATGGAAGTGAATGGGGCCAATTTTTTAAGAGTTTAAACACCTTATACTCTGGTGCATTTTTGGGCTGCTGCCCGCACATTTTTCACACTCAAATTTAAAAGCTCACCATTCACACATACTGTGGACTAAAAACAATCACGTTCCATCATTAGAAAGCTGAGATCCTCTCCTTTGTGATGATATATAACATTTTATCATCAATAGTTGAAAACATATTTTTCTGATGATTTGTTTAGCATGCTTTTCCTGCTGGATAGCATATTTTGTTCTGGACATCTAAGATATAACTTTGGATTATTCACACAAGCATGCTCACAGACAAGTAAAAAATGGCTCATTTTTTTTTAGAAAAATCCCTAAGGTAAAAGCAGATATAAAGTTTTTAGCTATTTGGGACTAACAGCAGCAGTTATCGGCACATAAAAGAGATGTTTGTATTTGATGACTTACAGAAATCATATTTCACTCCCAGGATGGAAGGCCACTTGTGGTTCTTGGAGATTTCAACATATACCAAGACAAGCCCCAGGCCACTGAACTTCATGCTCTTCTGGCCTCATTTGATTTGGAAAGACTACGCACACCCGCAACTCACAGATTGGGCAACAAGCTGGACCTCCTTTTTACACGTAACTGTACCAACACGAATATTCTTGTTACTCCTTTACATGTCTCTGATCACTACTTTGTTCAATTCAACATGACTCTCCCATCTATATTAAAACAGACTCCGCCTTTGGTTTCCTTTCGCCGTAACCTCCGTTCCCTTTCACCCACACGCCTTTCCACTACTGTCTCTACTTCTCTTCCCACACAAAATTATTTTCCACCCTGGATGTAAACACTGCCACAGACACACTAGGCTCTACTTTAACAATCTCTCTAGACAGCATCTGTCCTCTCTCCTCTAGGCCACACATATGACACCGCCCAGCCCCTGGCTCTATGATTTTCTTCGTGAACATCTGACTGAGCTCAGAGAGGCTGAGAGGAGATGGCGGTAATCTAAAGATCCAGCAGATCTGAGTAAGTATCAGTCTCTGCTTGCATCTTTTTCAGATAACGTTAAATCTGCAAAAACTCCCTATTACCAGGACAAGATCAACAGCACCACAGACACTTGCAGCTTGTTTAGAACATTCAACACACTCCTCTGTCCTCCCCCTCCACTGCCTGACACCTCACTGACAGCAGATGTCTTCACCACATTTTATACTAATAAGGTTACAGCCATCAGCAATACATTCTCAGCACCACACCCTCTCAAACACCTATCTCCTGTATACAGCTCTTCTATCTCTATGTTCTCTCCTCTGACTGACACTAAGGTTTCTAAACTCCTCCTTTCCAACCACCCCACCACCTGTCCCTTTGACCCCATTCATTCCCACCTTCTCCAAGCCATCTCTCTCCGTCCATCCTACCTGCACTCACACACATAATTAACACATCTCTACTTACAGGCATTTTACCCACTACATTTGAGCAGGCTCGAGTAAACCCGCTGCTTAAAAAACCTGCACTTAACCCAACATAAGTAGAACACTACAGACCAGTCTCTCTCATCCCATTCATGGCGAAAACACTTGAAAGGGCAGTTTTCAATCAGATCTCTGCCTGTCTCTCGCAGAACAAGCTGCTGTATGACAATTAGTCAGGCTTCAAAAGTGGACACTCCACCGAGACTGTCCTGCTGTCTGCCACTGAGACAGGTGAGAGCTGGATCCAGATCATCCGTCCTGATTCCACTGGACCTTTCTGCAGCCTTTGACACAGTCAACCATCAGATCCTACTGTCCACCCTCTGTACTCTGGGCATCACAGTGACTGTGCTTGACTGGTTTAATTCCTATCTCTCAGGTAGGTCCTTCAATGTAGCCTGGAGAGGTAAGGTGCCTAGTCACATCAGCTACTTACTGGGGTACCTCAGGGCTCAGTGCTTGGGCCACTTCTCTTCTCTATATATCATTCAAGCACATAGGTTCTCTTACCACTGCTACGCCGATGACACACAGCTCTACTTGTCTTTCCAGCCCAACGACACCAAGGTGACTGCTCGAATCTCGGCCTGTTTGGCAGAGATCTCGGCATGGATGAAGGAACACCACCTGCAAATTAACCCAATGAAGACTGAGCTCCTCGCCTTTCCAGCAAACCTTGCTGTTGAACACAACCTCACCGCTCAGCTGGGTTCAACTACAGTAACGCCTTCCAAAACGGTCAGAAATCTAGGGGTAACCATCGATAACCAACATAATTTCACAGACCACAGATAAAAAGATAGCAAGATCATGTAGATTTACACTCTACAATATCAGGAAAATAAGACCCTTTCTCTCTGAACATGCAACACAACTTCATGTTCAGTCACTTGTCATAACTAGACTGGACTACTGTAACGCTCTCATTGCAGGCCTCCTTGCATGCGCAATTAGGCCCCTGCAAATGATCCAGAATGCAGTAGCATGTCTGTTTGTTTGTAGCTTGCTAGCCTGCTTAGCATTGCTTATTCCTCTACACTCATCGTTTTATCCTTTGCCAAGCGCAAAGCGACACCACTCTCCCGTTCCTGTTAAGGTTTCCAATCGATTCTCCCCACTCAGTGATGCACCCACTGGGAATCATGTTGAAAGTGCCCTGGTTATAGGGGATTCTATGGTAAGGAATGTGGAAATAGAGACTCCAGCCACTATTGTTAAATGCATTTCCAGTGCCAGAGCGTTTGACATCAGATCAAATTTACAAGTGCTGACTAATGCTAAACGTACATTTTCTAAAATTGCTATTCATGTCGGCACTAATGATATCCGGCTTCGCCAGTCAGAGATTACTAGAGATAATGTTAAAGAGGTGTGTGAACTTCACTGCAATATGCTCTGGCCCCCTCCCTGCTCGTTGTGGTGACAAGGTTTATAGTAGATTAGTGTCACTGAATGGATGGATGTCTGAGTGGTGTCCGGAGAATAGCATAGGATTTATAGACAACTGGAAGAGTTTTTGGGGTAGACCTGACCTGCTAAAGAGAGACGGACTCCATCCCTCCAGGGAAGGTGCCGCTCTCCTCTCTAGTAATTAGGCTCATAGTCTTAATAGTGATAGAATTTGACTAACTGGGGCCCAGGACAGGAAGCAGACAAACTGGCTAATCCGAACGTCTGCTAGCTGCCTTGCGACATCACACAGGTCACATAAACTACAACACATAGAGACTGTATCACCAAGATATCATATAGAGACTATATCTGTTCCCCGAACTACCAAAATCAAAACTCTCACTAAATCATTTAAAAAAAATGAATTAAGGTAAAACTTGAAAATAACAAAAAAAGATAAACATCATATAAATGTAGGGCTACTAAACATTAGATCTCTTTCAACCAAAGCACTAATTCTAAATGAAATTATTGCAGATCATAGTTTGGATGTGCTCTGTTTGACTGAATCCTGGCTTAAACCGGATGAATATATTAGTTTAAATGAATCTACTCCCCCAGGTTATTGTTATAAACATGAGTCTCATCTGAAGGTTCGAGGAGGAGGTGTTGCTACAATTTACAGTGAAATGTTTGGTGTTGCTCAGATGACAGGATATAAGTTTAAATCTTTTGAACTAATAATGCTTAATGTGACACCGTCAGATATAAATAAAAAAACTCTTTAATGTAGATAGAGATTTAATTGTTGGTGACTTCAACAATCACATAGGTAATGAAAATGACACACTGGGATTAGCATTTATCGATATTCTCAACTCTCTTGGAGTCAGACAAAATGTGACAGGACCAACTCATCGTCATAATCATAGGCTAGATTTAATTCTGTCATATGGAGTTGATGTTGATACTATAGAAATTCTGCCGCAGAGTGATGACATCTCAGATCATTACCTCGTCTCTTGTATGCTGCGATCAGCTAATGTCACTCAATCTACACCACGCTATCGTTCAGGTAGAACTATTCTTTCGACCACTAAAGATAGCTTCACTAATAATCTTCCAGATTTATCTCATACACTACATTAAATTAAGCCAAAAAGTCTAGAAGAACTTGATGTAATAACAGAACCTATAAATACAGTCTTCTCTAGCACTCTTGATAGTGTCACTCCCCTTCAATTAAAGAAAAGTAAAGAAAAAAGCTCCACACCATGGTACAATGATCACACTCATGCTCTCAAGATTGGAAGAATACAAAATTAGAGGTATTTCATGTTGCATGGAAGGATAGTGTCTCTAGCTATAGACAGGCACTAAAAGCTGCCAGGTCAGCATATTATAGAAAACACAATCCTAGGTATTTATTCAGTACTGTGGCTAAATTGGTTAGGAATAAAGCCTCGAATGAACCAGATATTCTGTCACAGCACAATAGTAATAACTTCATGAATTCCTTGTCACAGTCGCCTTCAGCTTGCTCACAATGGTTCTAAATACAATTACTGATTTCATAACAATCATGAGTCTCATGGAATAATTTATTAAACTTCTGAATTACACTTTTGTGTTCTTTTGAAGCTTGAAGAGGTGGTCACCATAAACTGCCATTGTATGACATCACTGAGCACAAAATTTATTCACAATTACTCCCTTTGTGTTCAGAAAAAGAAAGAAAGTCATATAGTGTTATAACAACACAGGGGTGAATAAACAATGACTGAATTTACATTTTTGGATGAACTAATCCTGTAAATCATTATTCACAGATAATCTTCACCTCCGCCAAAGTTTGACTTAAAAATGTACACCATCGTTGGATGGCAAGAACTGCATAAAGACTCTAACAAAATTTCTCCTTTTGATGTTCAATTGAAAAAATAACAACATGATGGTTAGTAACTGAAGACAGAATTTTCATGTTTGTGTGAACTATCCCTTTAAGAAAACAAATATCTTCTCTGCTTCCTCTGTGTGGTTTGTTAGTGTCAGATATTGAGAAACATGTTTACATCTATGACAATAAGAATGAAAGACTGCTGTTGAATTGTGTGTAATGTATAATCTCTCTCTCTCTCTCTGCAGTGATACAGTTATAAATCACAGCACACATTCTGCAAAATGGACTGAAGTCACTGTGGCAACCCTCATCCCATCACAGGCCTCATGCTGTACGCTAGCAACAGAGATCCACCACACGGGTAACAGTTTCCATGGCAACTCTGCCTCACTGGCAGCAATGGTTGTCGAGATTACAGAGAGAGAGAGGGAGAGAGAGAGAGAGAGCACGTGAGAGTCTTACTCTCTCTCTCAAACATTGCTCTGTTTTCTATTTGAAATATTTTCTGCTCACATAAACACTCAGAAGATTGTGATGTTGTAATCGTGTGTGTGTGTGTGTGTGTGTGTGTGTGCGGTCTAATATCACATCAGCTATTTCATCTCTTTGTTTTTAAATGACATGCAACAAACCACAAATGAACTTGCAGCCATACTCAGTGAAATCATATTGAAGGATAAGTAATAGTTCTCCAGCTAATGAATTCCATTATCTGGCCGTATGATTAGATCTAAAGATCAGCTTTACTCAAGCAAATGAGGCCAGAGGAAGAATTCTCCCACAGAAAGTCATAAACATCCGTTATTCTAATGAAACACTTCATCAGTTATTTATTATTTAGCTGAGTCCTTTATCTTCTGATATTATTAAGAGTTTAGCCGATTAAATGATTTACTGAGCTGCAGATTTGAGCCCAGTTTAAGAGAGCATTTCTTCAGGGAAGATCGAAGATTGACTCATATTCGCAAGTCTGTGTTTTTTCAGAAAGAGATGTATTAGCTGAGAGATAGTTAGCATCCCAAGCGCTATATATACCTGTCTGAAACACCAATTGATTTTAGGTGAAACTGCTGACACAAACAAACACTCTGTGAAAACATAGTAAGCTGCTACGTACACAGGACACTTTGTTGCGTTCAAATAAAATAGAACAGAATACATTCACCTTAAGATGCATTTTAAAGGTCGGATTTCTTATAACTGGACATCCTGTAGCATGTTCAAACATGACATGAGGTGCAGCATTCAGAGACGTACTTTTAGTGCATGTTTACGTTGAAAAACAATTAAAAAAATAGCTGAGATGGTGATGGATGAACCAGCATTAAACTATAATTTTATTGGTATTTAATGAAATATAAGTATATTTATGATCAACATTTCTCTTGACTAGTTCTCCATCTTTGGTTGATAATTTTTATTGAAGTTGTTGCAATGCATTCTCCGCTTCTTTCGAAAAAGATGCTTCATGACTACGATCAAATGGTTTTAATTAGCGGTTCTAAACAGTATGTTTTATTAAAACATACTGTTGATGAAAATCAAACTGATCAAATAGTCGTGTGTCATATGTTGTTGGAAAGATCTCAAAGAGTAGAATACAACCAGCCTATTTGTTTTACTCACAGACAAAAATATAGCGAGTAATAGCTAAGTATGTGACTTTGATAAATATGTTCATGTTGCTTATATGCCGCGTTTTCGCTTATAACTTCACGAAAAATAAACGGAACATAAAATATCACACACCATTACTTAGATTAGGTGATTATCTTTCAAACAAGCCCACACACAAGGTAATCAAATGCACAGACCATTAGATAATCAACACGAAGCACAATGTGCACACATCATCTTGCAATCTGGCTGAAAATACGTTAGCTTTCCTGGATCAGATGACATCATCAGAAATGATGTAGCATCATGGAATGCTAAATCAGTCGGATTGGGTTCAGATCAGTGCAAAAAGTCATCCATATTTGGGAAGAGAGACATGTGATGTGTTGACATGTGTTGTCTGTTACATATGGCCACCAGGAGACGGCGCCAAATACATGACACAGACTCAATGATGACTCAAATGACACAGAATGAAACTCATTCTGTGAAATCTCATTACTAAAATCATGTCTGCATGCTATACAAACCTTTAGTCATTGTTGTGTTTGCATGTGTAATTAGTTCTTATGTACAATTATTATGTTTTATTTGTTTGGAGAGGCTTTTGGACACTATGATCAATTATATTTGTAATGTTATAACTTTTGATTGCTTTGTCGTATCAACACAACATTTTTCTCAGATACAGTTGACATGATTGGGAACACTTTATTTAGTCTCAGAATATATCATAATCTATATCATTAAAAAAATTTAATAGTTTTCTTTACAGTGATTCCAATCACTTGACCCTTGTTGTTTTTTTTTGTTTTTTTTTTTGTCGAGTTATAATCCTTTAATTCTGGGTATGCCAATGAAACAGGAAATTTTTAAAAAGCTTAAAAGGTTAATACTGTATGTTTGTTTTTTGTAATTTTTAAGTAGTTCAAAAAATTCAAAGTATTTACATATTTGGCTAAAGTGTTTACTATTACAGTAACAGGTTTTTGGCATTTTGCACATTGTTACTTTTGTTGACTAAAATTACATGCCATTTTTAGTCAGACTCAAATTAATGAATATGACAGGATAAAATATTGACGATTTTTTTTTTATATTTTCATCAAAAGACAAAAATTAAGACAAAATTAAAAAACTGTGTATCTTTTGGAACAACCTTTACATCAGAAGTGTGCCCCTAATACTGTATGATGCCTTAAAATGCTGTCTACGTAGGCAGCTCACTAGGTTTTGAAACAAAGATACTGTCTCTTTAAACGTGTTTCCTCGAGCTGTGTGTGATGAAGGTTCCTCTGAACCAATCAAACACTTCACACCAGAGAGACTCAACACCACACACACACACACACACACACACACACACACACGTTTGTTCAGTCTAAGGGAGACAAATAGAACAAACATCGAAAGAAAGCACAAAGATGGATAAAGACTTTCAAACAGGAAGCTTTATTCCCACTTCAGGGCTAAATCTCTAGGATTTAGACCCAAAAAATGCTCTATAATAGTGCACGCACACACACACACACTTATAAGTGGGGACTATAATATACCCTAATCCTGACACAAACCTGTTGACATTAGATTTCAAGCTTAATATGAAATGGCCAATTTATGAGCACTTTAAATGTCAGTTCTAGACATATTTGAATAAAATCGTGGCCCTCACAGGTAAACCTGTGTACACACACACACACACATCACACACACACTCACTCACCGTCATGAAGCCGTCCAGCATGCCTGAGTCGGGTTTGGGTGACGCCTGCAGTCGCTCCATGGACCATTTCTCGATGATGGACGACACCTGTGCGCTCTCCGTGTTCAGGATACGGAATCCAGTCATATTCACTCCACTGAACCGATACGGCTCCATATCCAGAGCAAACAGATCCTGAACACACACACACACACACACAAGCCAGACAGTGGCCCCTTAAAAGTATTAGTTGTCAGTGGTTTTCAAAGTGTGGGGCGCTGACTGCTCAGTCCCCAAATCTTGTTCAGTTTCACTCATTAAAATTTGCCGCGGTGACAATACACGCAAGACTGCGTCAACTGCCTTCTCATCATACGATGTCAGATGTGTTTGCTGCACCGCACTTACTGTATGTAAACAAAGACATTCTCTTGTGCGCGTCAGATTTGAATGAGTGAAGGGGAAGATTTTCAGTGAATTAACACTAAATTTTCAGTCTGTTCCCCACACAGTGCTATCGTATGACTTCAGAAGACTAGAAATATAGAGTACGGGTGATATGGATGACTTTTACAGTGCTTTTCACAAACAAGTATATTGTGGATTTCCCTTAAATCTTGAACTAAGCGCTAGTCAGAATGTGTAACTCGCAATTTCCTTAAAAACAGTCTAAACAGAGTCACTTCTAAAAGTAGCTCATACTTGAGTATATTCATGATGTGTTATTATTTCAGGAGGTTTTCAGGATAGTTTTCTCATGTTGTTTAATTAAACATATTCATCTTTAACCCCATGCGACCCCGCATCCACATGCGTGGACGTTGTATTTTGGCTTCGCTATACACAACACACAGTTTAAATTCATTTAAACTGACTGAGTACTGTTCACAAAACTCTAGACTGTCATTTAAGGGTTAAACTTCTGCCGCACCGAGTCATGTGACACAACAGCATGACATCGATTTCTTTGAAGTGCTTCTACTGGGCGCAGAGCCGACAAAAGTTATTTTAATATTTTTAAAGCATAATTTTTTCATTATTATTATAATGATTATTATTTTATCAGATACATTGGAGTGCAAAAGTTTTTTTCTAGTTTCAAAGGGGGGTGTAACCACAAACATTGAGGACCAATGACTTAAGTCATTCTTGCACTCCTTTTTTTGTTGTTGTGGATTTTCTCCCTTTTTCTCCCCAGTTCGGAATGCCCAATTCCCAATACGCTCTAAGTCCTCGTGGTGGCGTAGTGACCCGCGTCAATCCGGGTGGCGGAGGACGAATCTCAGTTGCCTCCGCGTCTGAGACCGTCAATCCACACATCTTATCACGTGGCTTGTTGAGCACGTTACCGTGGAGACATAGCGCGTGTGGAGACTTCACGCTATTCTCCGCGGCATCCACGCACAACTCACCACACGCCCCACTGAGAGCGAGAACCACATTATAGCGACCACGAGGAGGTTACCCCATGTGACTCTACCCTCCCTAGCAACCGGGCCAATTTGTTTGCTTAGGAGACCTGACTGGAGTCACTCAGCACACCCTGGATTCGAACTCGCGACTGCAGGGGTGATAGTCAGCGTCAATACTCGCTGAGATACCCAGACCTCCATTCTTACACTCTTAAAACTGTTTGAATATCTTTGCATTAGATAAGAAAATATCTAAACAAGAGTGATCTGTGTGTCTCAAATGCTGCTCAAGTTTTTCTCAGAACTAACTTTTTTCAGAGTAGTTTCATCCTACAGTTTTACTGCATATGTGGAATTCCAACTTATTTATTGTACTACTTCTAGCATACTATTTAGTAGAGAAGTATGCATATTTAGACATGGGGAGAGAAAGAGAGAGAGAGAGAGAGAGAGAGAGAGACTTTTGTGACGTTCAGGTGGAGTGTTTGTGTAAGAATCTCTAATTTCAACACAATAAAACAGCTGTTCAAACAACACAAACACATATAAATCTCTGACACTACAGCAGCTGTCTCACTCTCAGAGCACAGACTGTCTGTCTCTCTCTCTCACACACACTTCTGTCAGTGAATCAAGGTCTCTTGGCTTCAGTTTGGCTTTATAAGTCATGCAGAAGAATCAGGTGGATCTGAGAGGTTTTTTGTTCAGTCGAATAAAACTCCAGTGGGGTTCTGACAGCACATGGACCGACGGCGAATCTGAGACGGGTTCAAAGTGTCTCGAGTGAAGACACAAGTGCTTTTATACCCCATCAGATTTCTTTCAATGCAAGTCAATGCATGAATCAAAATCAAAATAACACCACAATTATATCTACAAATTAACAAGGATATAAATTACACCAATTTTCCTGGTAAATGTAGCTTTGAGTCAGATTCCAAAATGGAAAATTCAATATTCTTTTCCATGAATAATGCACACATTGAATTTGTGATTGTGCATTTGTGTGTGTGTGTGTGTGTGTGTCTTACCAGTGTGGTAAAGATGTAATGGTAGTATTCAGTCACCATTCCCATTGATAGAGCCTGTTTGAAAAAAGCAAAATAAATAAACAAACTTAAATATATCATAACATACAAAAGACATATTTCACCCTAAAATCTAAAGAGATAATATAAGAATCAATATTTTGTATTGTTAAGAACAATAATATAAAATATTAATCATTAATTTATATTATGTATTATTAATAATTAATATAAAACAAAATTAAGCCTATTTTAAGGCCATTACATTTTTAAGTTATTTAAAAATAAGGCTTTATTTTTTATATATTTATATTATAGAAATTATTTTATATTTATTTCTTCTAATTTCAGGGTAAAATATGACCCGGGCATGTTCTTGACAGATTCTGTGAATTTTAGAGTTCGACCGATATTGTTTTTTAATTTTTAATTTTATTTTTCTGTTTAAGTTTCCGATTATCAATATACATAACTGATTTTAAATAGATTTATTTTGCTTTTAGGTACAATAACAACTTAATAATTTATCACTACCCTCTTAAGGTGAACTGCTTTACAAAACTGCTGAAAAATCACAAAATAAATAAATAAATAATAAACCAAAAATTAACTTTTTTTCTTATTTTTCGGATTTGACATTATATATCTCTGGGTGTAAATAAGGTGGCTCAGAAAAACTGCTTTTGTTTTGTTCCTAATCATGTCAACTGTATCAACTGAGAAAAAAGTTGTGTTGATTCGACAAAGCAATCAAAAGTTATAACATTACAAAAATAATTTATCATAGTGTCCAAAAGCCTCTCCAAACAAATAAAACGTAATAATTGTACATAAGAACTAATTACACATGCAAACACAACAATGACTAAAGGTTTGCATAGCATGCAGACATGATTTTAGTAATGAGATTTCACAGAATGAGTTTCATTCTGTGTCATTTGAGTCATCATTGAGTCTGTGTCATGTATTTGGCGCCATCTCCTGGTGGTCATATGTAACATTGTGCTTCATGTGGATTATCTAATGATCTATGCATCTGATTACCTTGTGTGTGGACTCGTTTGAAAGATAATCACCTCCTGAGTAATAGTATGTATATTTTATGTTCCGTTTATTTTTCATGAAGTTATAAGCCTCGTTTTCACTTATAAGCAACACCAACATAATTGTCAAAGACATATACTTAGCTATTACTCACTATATTTTTGTCTGTGAGTAAAACAAAAAGGCTGGTTGTATTCTACTCTTTGAGAGCTTTCCAACAACATATGACACATGACTATTTGATCAGTTTGATGTTTTTACTAATTGCAATAATATGTAAAGTGCAAAATTATTCATAAATTATCAAAACAGAACACTTCTGATTTGTCTATAAATTTCAAAGCACTTGTTCAGTTTTGGTCATAATGTCTACATGCATTGGAAAGCAGAGCTTCTAAACTTTCAAACGATACCTATTTTGTGTTGGTCAAGACTGTAGTTATTTTGACAATTATTTTTTTCCCCAATTGAGCTTAAAGGGTTAAAGAACCAATAACCGATTAAGTGGAAAAAATATAAATATTGGTTAAAAATATCAGTTTATCTGTCTATCTAGTGAAATGCACCCACAAGTAAACTTTCAAAAGTCGATTTGGAGAAGCGGTACAAGAATACGAAGTTCATCTTATCGTCAGAAAGACCCTCATCAGTGAGTGTCGTTTTTAATGAATGAGAAATCTTCATCAGAGCTGCATGTTTAATCAGAGATCTTGAAGCCCTGCGGCCAAACCACACATTTAATTACATTACTATTCTGCTCTGAGGCCTTTGTCACGTTAATAGAATTTCAAACAGTGATATTTAACATATGAAATATGATTGGATGAGCAGTCATCATTCATACGGGAGACGAGAAGAAAGCAAGTTCTGAAACTGATCCATCCTGAATCAGTCAAATGACGACAGCGAGAAAGAGTTGAGAAGTTTCTTGGAGATGAAGGGACACATCGTCAAACTGCTGTTTTACAAAGTGAATCATAGCTAAATCACAAAGGAGATCTCTCTAGTATCTCAACTGTTTCTCTGAGACAGCAGTGAGATTAAAAAGAAATCAAAATGAGATTTGAAATGATATTCATGATGTATTCTTTAACAAAAAACAAAACAAAAAAACAAATACAAAAAAGACACAAATTGGTCACATTTTAGCTTTTGTAAATATTGTTAAATTTTTATTGTTTACTTGCATAATTTGTACTATTAACAAGTACTATTGTACTATTAACATCAGAGATCGACCAATAGTGGATTTTGCCGATATGATAAATAAGGTGGAGGAAAAGGCAGATAACCGATTAATCGGCTGATAGGTTTTAAAAATCGCATTTTATTTCTATGAATGGTACAGACATAGAGACTACAAGAGTCCAACATGAATAAAATCCCAGATGCTGTTTATTGTTCAACCAAAATCCCAATAATTACCGGAAAAAATGAAGCTGTGGTGCATAACGCAGGACTTTTAACTATAAACAAGCCTGAAACAAACCAGGGACTCTTATTTTGAAATGACAGAGACATGTTTCCATTACAATGATCTATATTTAATTATTTTCAAAATTATGTTTTTTTAATAGCCTATACTGTATATTCACCACATGAACGGTTGTGTGTATATATGGGGATATACAATATACTGTATGTTGAATAAGGAATAAGGAGGAATAAGGTTTATTATTATTATTCAAAAGATATGAATCCTCCAGTGCCGGCCACAGTGTAACACAGAGGAAAAAAATATAAAAATAATATCAACTATCGGCAAAAATCTATGCCGATAGTTGCCGCTATGTTTTATATTTTTATATCGGTTATATATCGCTAATTTACATTGATCATTACCATAGATTTTACCAAATCAATACTGTCTCTTTAAGAATAGCGGCATCAACCAGTAAGCGCATATAACGAGAGAAGACACGCGTGTTTACTTTAGCGCATCTATGTGTGATTAGAATTAAATGTTTAGTTTTTATGTTGTTTTTAATTAACAACTGACTGTAAAAAACAGAAAGGTTATTAAAAGAGACATTATACAATGACAAATGGAGCCGTGGATCTCGTCTTTGGACGCACAGAACGAGTTAAACCAAACTTTTACTCTCAACACACAGTAAAAGGTCCTCTGTGCTCATAACTTCACTATACTACTCAATCACTGCACAGTGAAATCTGAACATTTACTAGCCAGTGGCTAATCACAGACATTTTTAGTCGCATAGCATGATATTTGGTTTCATATATGAGTGATTTACTTGCATTATAGAAGGTTGCCACATAGAGTGAAAGACTGACCTTGGGATTTAAGAAATCGATATCGCTCAAACGAAGATCGCAATGCATCGGAAACTTGATATTTTTACCCAGCGCTAATCAAAAGTCAATACGAACTCAAAAACAATTCACATCAAATTCTCTCAAGACCATATTATCTACAAATCATCCTGAGATTCCTAGGAGACATAAAAATAGACACAAGTGAGTCAATCTTCGGCATTCAACTATTATTGCACCAACTTTATATTAGGTGTCTTTAACTACTAAGCCCTTAAATATTTGATACAATGTACTGTTCTTACATTTAAAGTACCAGCTAGTGTTGTCAAAAGTACCGGTACTTCCGTACCAAGTCGGTACTAAAATAAAAAAGATGTCACGATATGAGTGTTTGTGCAGTTCCGGTAGTACCGAACACAATTTAACCCGATAACGCCGTATGTATCAAATATGATACACAATGTTTGACGGCTCCTGTTTCACTCTCTGTTCAAGCTGATGAGCCAAACAACCTATAGTATGTAAGTTTCATGTTTATGGCACCATCTAGTGGTTATTTGTGAAAAAAGTGGTTTCAATGTTTATATCGATCTATTTAAAATTTAAGATTGGGATAAATGAAAGCTTATTTTAATAAAGTAAAAGTGACAGTAATGATTATATTGTTACTGATATTTTAAAATGAGTATTTGATGAATATAAGCAAATTGTGCTTGGTTAAAATTTTGAATATTATTTTATTGAAAATGTCTGTTAAAATCCATGTATTAAATATGATACAACAGGCTTTTGAGGAACATCTCTCAATCACCATTACATTACATTCATGCACACCACAAAAAACTTTCAATACTTTCTATAAAATATATGTAAAGTGTGAACTAATATTTCTGTGTATTTTCATATATGCAGCCTGCTCTGTTATTATAAAGATCTCATTATTTTACAATACAAGCTATTATGATGTCATCTTACCATAAGTTCATGAGACCCAGTGAAAAAGTTTTACAATTTCCCTTTTTTAATTGTCAATATTGTGTTTGGTGCATGAAATACATATGATAAAAATAGTTTATTGAAAAAATAATATTTGATTCATATTGTACTTGAACTGTGATGCATTTCAATCCATATTTATAGAGCAAGAAGAGGAAGTTGTCATGGTCAAACTCTCAAACATTTGGTATCTCTGAAAAGCCCAGAGAGTCCTCTGATAATACCCCAAGATGTGGAAAAACTTACATAACAAATGCACAATCAATTTGATATATTCTAGTGTGATTATTAAACCGTGAAAAGCTGCAATCTTAGCCTGCATTCAAGCTGCATGAGCTTTAAGTGAATTCCGCTCATACACTGGAAACTCCACTGACATTGAGAATCATTCTCAATGTATGAGATAAAAAAACAAAGAGCACTAATCCACTGTGTAACACATGTAGACTATATATTTACATAATTAAATCACAGCATTTGCGCTTTAACGATCACACTGGGCCATGTAGTGAACTGTTTATCCATCAGAAGAAAGTAAAGTTTCCATCAAACCACACGTCAAAATAAAAGCATGATTCAAAATAAAAGCTAGATGCTTGAAATTGAAGAAATTTCAAAAGAAATATTACAACTGTATAGTAAAATGTAATATTCATTGTAGTAATAATAATAATAATAATAATAAAAATTAAGCAATATATCACAAACAAGAGTGCCATTGAACTAAACACAATTTGTTCAAATGCATTGGTGTTGAAAAGTAATTGTTGTAGGTCCTCGTGGTGGCGCGGTTACTCACCTCAATCCGGATGGCAGAGGACAAGTCTCAGTCAATCCGCGCATCTTATCACGTGGCTCGTTGTGCATGACACCGTGGAGACTCACAGCATGTGGAGGCTCATGCTACTCTCCGTGATCCACGCACAACTTACCACACGCCCCATTGAGAGTGAGAACCACTAATCACGACCACGAGGAGGATGTGACTCTACCCTCCCTAGCAACCGGGCCAATTTGGTTGCTTAGGAGAACCTGGCTGGAGTCACTCAGCACACCTTGGATTCGAACTCGTGACTCCAGGGGTAATAGTCAGCGTCAATACTCGCTGAGCTACCCAGGCCACTAAGCAATGCGTTCTTAATTGAGAAACACTTGAAGAAAACATGCATTTATTTTAATTTATTATTTCCATTGAAATGTAACTTTAAATAGGCTAAAGGTGTGGGTTCAATAGCACATTACCATATTAGCACATTTTTGCTGTGGCATCGAAATTGGTATAGAGAACTGTATCAGTATCAGTACTGACTACTGAACTTTTGGTATCATGACAACACTAGTACCTGCATTTAATTACATCTATAGTTACACTGTTAACCTTAACCCCTAACCCTAATCTAACCCTAACCCTACTCCTTAACCTACACGTACCTCGACACCAATAGCAGCAAATGTGAATCTCGTGAGAATTTTGCAGAACTATATGTAGTTACACAATATGTACATTGTTTTGTATGTATTTTAATGTTAGTATATAGTAAGGGGGCCTGGGTAGCTCAGTGGTAAAATACACTGGCTACCACCCCTGGAGTTCGCTAGTTTGCTAGTTCGAATCCCAGGGCGTGCTGAGTGACTCCAGCCAGGTCTCCTAAGCAACCAAATTGGCCCGGTTGCTAGGGAGAGTAGAGTCACATGGGGTAACCTCCTCGTGGTCACTATAATGTGGTTTGTTCTCGGTGGGGCGCATGGTGAATTGAGCGTGGTTGCCGCGGTGGATGGCGTGAAGCCTCCACACGCACTATGTCTCCGTGGCAACACGCTCAACAAGCCACATGATAAGATGCGTGGGTTGACTGTCTCAGATGTGGAGGCAACTGGGATTCGTCCTCCGCCACCCGGACTGAGGCAAATCACTACGCCACCATGAGGACTTAGAGCACATTGGGAATTGGGCATTCCAAATTGGGAGAAAAAGGGGAAAAATTCACCCCCCCCCCCCCCCAAAATAAAATGTTAGTATATAGTAGTTAAATACACATAACACCTTGTATTATTCAACAGACCAAAATCACCAGACATTTGATGCGTTTAAAACTAGCTGCTGTGGTTATTTCATGGTAGATAACTGTTCCCAACAAAGATTTGTGCCTCTAATGCTTTAAAAAAAAAAGCCATGGGACCCTATTTGTGTGATTTATTTTGGATGACTGTAAAGACTTTCTGAAGGGGATTTGAGACGGTCACCTGTTTGAGGATCCATGCGGCCATCTCATGACTGCAGTCGAAGATAACGTGGAACTCTTTGGATTTCTTCATCTCTTTAAGCAGCGGTTTGGCGTCCTTGGTGTCGGCGGAGAGCTGTCGGATCTTCAGCCGGAAGTTGTATCTGGACGGAGCTTTAATGAGCTCCTGCAGACGGATCAGACCTGCGGGACACACATGACACTTCGCTGATGGCGTGCTACAACAGATCCATGTCAGACAGCATGTGCCACAAACACACAAGAAACGGTTACACCGCAAAAATATCTGTTGACTAGCAGTTTATTTTATTGTCTGTTTGAAGACAGATTCCACTAGAGCCATGGTTTTACACTGTTAGGTCATGACCCAATAAACAATGCCAAATGCAAATAATAAAATGCAACTAATTGTATCAGCATGCATAGTTAGGATGGGAAAATAGATAGACTTATCAACTTTCAAAAGGAGAAAACAAGCCCCACATCTTTCGTTGTTGATGTCAAAGGTCGTGCGTGCCATCAAACTCTACAGTATTTTGGCACAAGAGTGTAGAGTCACTTGTTGCACAGGCATAACTGAAATACAATTTTGTGAGTACTGTTGGTGAATTTTGTTGGTACTGTATTGGGTCACCATTTGATGTCTGTGTTTACATTGGCCAACAATTAGTAGTCACGGTCCTGTCACTCTGTCAGACTGGGTTTTTGTCTGACAGGACAGTGGTATCATCGTCCCATGTCTGTCTTGTGTTTCGTTGTCTGTCTTTGAGTGAGCACGCGGTTTTGGTTGTATTCCCTGCCGTGCGCTCTTCGGTCTTGTTTCATGTCGGGAGCACGGTGTCTGGATCCTGACTTCCTGTCTGGTTCGGCTTCGGTCTGTATCGGTATCCGGTAATCAAATAGATGTCACATAGATGCATTGTCCTTTGTTAGTTGGCAAATGAAGGCTTTTGTTGGCAATTAATTGATAGTCTACGTATTCCATTTCAAGAGTGTAGTCCATCAATAGACAAAAGTGATGCAGGCAGAGATCAATGAGGTGCATCTCAGTTCAACCGGCAGCTTGTTAGCTGAACCAAACCAGACAGTTACTGAAGTGCAGAGGACAGACTCAATGACTGCTGAGTAGAACTGTATCAGCAGCACCTGTGGCAGGTTGAACTTCCTCAGCTGGCGAAGGAAGTACAACCTCTGCTGGGCTTTTTCACAATGGAGTCAATGTGGGTCTCCCACTTCAGGTCCTGTGAGATGGTAGTGCCCAGGAACCTGAATGATTCCACTGCTGCCACAGTGCTGTTCAGAATGGTGAGGGGGGTCAGTGTTGGGGTGTTTCTCCTAAAGTCTACTATCATCTCCACCGTTTTGAGCGTGTTCAGCTCCAGGTTGTTTTGACTACACCAGTGACCAGCCGTTTAACCTCCCTTCTGTATGCAGACTCATCGTCATCTCGGATGAGGCCGATGACAGTGGTGTCGTCTGTGAACTTCAGGAGCTTGACAGAGGAGTCCTTGGCGATGCAGTCATTGGTGTAGAGGGAGAAGAGTAGTGGGGAGAGCACACATCCCTGGGGGGCACCAGTGCTGATTGTACAGGTGCTGGAAGTGAGTTTCCCCTGCCTCACTAACAGCTGCCTGTCCGTCAGAAAGCTGGTGATCCACTGACAGATAGACATGGGAACAGACAGTTGGTGTAATTTATTCTGGAGTATAGCTGGGGTGATGGTGTTAAAAGCCGAACTGAAGTCAACAAATAGTATCCTTGCATAAGTCCCTGGTCTGTCCAGATGTTGCAGGATATGATGCAATCCCATGTTGACTGCATCATCCACAGACCTGTTTGCTCAATAGGCCTACTGCAGGGGACCCAGGAAGGGTCCAGTGATGTACTTCAAGGGTTGCCAACACCAATCTCTCAAATGACTACATGACCACAAACATCAGAGTGACGGGTCTGTAGTCATTAAGTCCTGTGATTTTGGGTTTCTTTGGGACAGTGATGATTGTGGAGCATTTGAAGCAACTCACAGGGATGCAAACTCATGAGGGGCAAAAAAGTTGAGATAATCACTGATCCACAGACATGTTTTCTGGGGTTATTATTTTTTTTTTTTAAAGAATAAGCTAAAAGCACCACCTTAAGCTATTTGAATGATTCAAGTATAGAAACGTGTGGACATGTTGCTTTGCTGGGACATGTCTCATTTGAGTAGAGCATCTTGGGATATAAGAAGGAGGGGCTGAGCAGAGCCTTCAGATGACCTTAACGATGGGTAACTAATGGTCACCTGGCAACCGCCTCAATCGCTACAGGAGGTGAGATTGAGGACATAAGCAACGATACCGTAAAAACATATCAAACCTTCCAACAAAAGTTGTATTTAACCTGGAATATTCTTTTGCTCTGATGTGTTATAAATTGTGTATTGTATGTTTGAATGCAGTTATAAATGAAAGCAAAGAGCATGTTTGAATGTCAGTCTCAGAAGAGGCTGAACACTCCACACATCCAGAATTGAAGAAATATTTTTCTGCCTGCATTCAAAGCCCACACTGTTTGCATTTATGAGCACAAGTGTCATTTGTGCAAGCGAGAAGAAGCTAATCTTCTTACACTAATCGAGCAGGAATTACTAACGGATGCCAGTGCTTTCTAAAAATACATGTTTAATGCAGAGCTGCGCTTCCATGCCTCAGGTCACTAATAAATACTCTATAGAGTGGAATATGTTTTCCAACAGCATTTGCCAACAGCATGAGCCACTGTTGAATATGTAATTAAAACAAATGATTCCAGCTCCTGGTTTGATTCAATTTGCGTGATTACAGGCGAAATGCTCGGAGAACGTAATAAAATTCTTGCTATTAATTAGAAAAGACTAATGAGGTAAAGCAGCTACGAGATTCATTCCAGCAAAATCAAACGGCGTTTGGAGAGAGTGAGTGATATTTTCAGCGTGTTTAAAGAGCGCTGAGATTACTATACGTGCAGAAAACCAAATGAGCAGATAAATATGTTTTTATTATGATCATAATCTACATCAACATTAGTCATTTCAAGCTATCCAAAATAACAAACCGACACCTGCTTCATTCAGAATAGCATACTTCCATTCTACTCATTCTAATGCAACAAACTTGAATTAAAAATGCAAAATAGCCATATTTATTTCTGGGGTGATAACTGGATGCTACTCTCTAAATTAATCACGCAACGTAATCATATGACAACAATATAGCATATAACTGTTCCACACTAATCCAATTTCATTTGAAAACGTTTTCAGTTTCCTAGCGTCATCGTTTTCCAAAGTATGCAGTAATGGAGAGCGTTTTCGATGGAGGAAACGGATGAGATGCGTAAATGTAGCACAATTAATGTGTTTTCACGCAAGGAAAGAAGAAGTGTAAGGCTAAAAACTAACTGTACGCAGATGTGAGCGCTTGGCCATCGCAATGCTAACGCGCGGTCTGGTTGAACATGCTAAACGTATGTTCTTGTGGCGGTAGAGTCATTAGAGTCATTAAACCGAACGTGTTATTATTCTGGTAAGTAGCTATAAAAATATTGATTTGAACAGTGATAGAAAACTCACTGTAGAGGAAGACAGTTCACACTAATCTCGCAATAGCGCCCCTTGTGTCCACTTTGAGAATGCAACGCGTACTTGTGTTATGAATATTTGAATATTTCGGACACATTTTGGAACGCAACTATGCATGAAATCAGGCTGGCGTGATAGTGGCTAGAGTGTGTTTTGGCCGTGAACGTAGTGAAATTAATGCATTTTCAAACGAAAAATGATCAGTGTGGACACGGCTTTTATATTGTTTCATAATGCATATTGTTTTACAAAAAAAGTAGGGAGCATACAGTGTATACTATGAGGCATTACATTCTAAAAATTCTGCTCCAGTGTGCAGTAGAATCAGCCCTCTCCATCCTGATTGGCAGAGGTCTCACCAGCTATGAATGTGATTGGCTGTGATCAACTTACCGGTGCTGTCATCATACACCACAGTGACCATCCTCCATCTGAAGAAGTGCACTAGATCCAGTATGGCACGACTGAGGGAGGAGAAATCCGGGTACAGACTGACGTAATATGCATCTCTGTTGTCAGACACCTGATGCTTCCAGCGCGTCTGAATGTGAGGGACGCCCAGGGCGTTAGAGATCGACTGCACCGCATTGGCTGACGTGCTGTGGGAGGGGCCAAAGATCGCTGCCACGCCCAGGGAGAGCTGCTCGCAGGCTGGTGGTTGGACGAAAAATGTGTCAGTCACTAATAGTTTAAAAAAAAGGCTTAATGCAAATATCTTACACACAGTTAACAGACATTTCTCTCTCTCTTTTGATGGTAAAAATCACAGTCAAGGTCACTAATGCAGATATTCAAATGACGTGCTTCTGTTTGTCCATTTCATCTCAGTCTACAGGATTAAAGTGAATATTGTTCTGCAGCAAAAGCTCCTCAAATGGTTTTTCTCTAAATTGAGCCCAATTTCACTTTTCACTCTGCAGTAACAGTCAAAGCGCTAAGCAACCGGAGGAAAAATGGCTGAAGCGCTCTGTTTGAAAATGATAAAGCACGTAAAAATAGGCCAGCACGAGACAGAAGAATCCTTTTCTCCCCAATTTGGAATGCCCAATTCCCAATGCGCTCTAAGTCCTCGTGGTGGCTCGCCTCAATCCGGGTGGCAGAGGACGAATCTCAGTTGCCTCCGCATCTGAGACCGTCAATCCGCGCATCTTATCAAGTGGCTTGTTGAGCGCGTTACCGCGGAGAAGAAGCATGTGGAGGCTTCAACGCTATTCTCCGCGGCATCCATGCACAACTCACCACGCACCCCACCGAGAGTGAGAACCACATTATAGCAACCACGAGGAGGTTACCCCATGTGACTCTACTCTCCCTAGCAACCGGGCCACTTTGGTTGCTTAGGAAGCCTGGCTGGCATCACTCAGCACACCCTGAATTCGAACTCATGATTCTAGGGGTGGTAGTCAGCGTCAATACTCACTGAGCTACCCAGGCCCCAAGAAGAATCCTTTTTATTTTAGCCTACTTTTTAAGGAAAAGAACATGAATGTTTAAACGTATTTGAGGAGAGAGGAAAAAAATAACAAAATTCTCCTCAGAACAGTTCTAAGACTCGAGTCATTTCCAGGATACTTAAAACAATCTCCTGTATCTCCATTCATGAGTGCTTCTTCATCTATGGCTAACAATTCAACCTTAGTTTCATCAGTCCACAAAACATTTTCCCAGTAGCGTTGTGGAGTGTCAAGGTGGTCTTTGGCAAACTTCAGGTGCACAGCAATGTTTCTGTTGGAAAGCAGCAGCTTCCTTCGTGATGTCCTGCCATGAACACCATACCTGTTTAATGTTTTCAGTATAGTAGACTCATGAACAGAGATGTTAACCAGTATCAGTGATTCCTTCAAGTCTTTATCTGTCACTCTACAGCTCTTTTTTACCTCATTGAGCATTCTGCGGTGTGCCCTTTGAGTCATCTTGACTGGACGACCACTTCTAGTGAGAGTACCTATAGTACTAAATCATCTCCATTTATAGACAATTTGTCCAACTGTGGACAGGTGAATATCTAAACTCTTAGAGATAACTTTGTAACCCTTTCCAGCTTTATGCAAAGCAACAATTCTTAATCGTAGGTCTTCTGAGATCTCTGTTTGTGAGGCATGGTCCATGTCAGCAGATGCTTCTTGTGAATAACAAACTCAAAATGTTTGAGTGCTTTTTGTAAGTCAAAGTAGCTCTAACCCACACCTACAATCTCGCTTCATCAGTTGAATGCCAGGTTTGCCAACATTAGCCTAGGGGTTCACATACTTTCTCCAACCTACACTGTGACTGTTTGAATGATGTATTCAATATGTACAAGAACAATACAATAATTTGTGTGTTATTAGTTAAAACAGATTGTGTTTGTTCATTATTGTTACTTACATGAAGATCAAACCAGATTTTAAGACAAATTTATACATAAATGCAGGTATTTCCAAAGGGTTCACATACTTTTTCTTGCCACTTTAAAAGATTTCTCACAATAAATATTGAAATGGTTTATGGTTATTTCACACTTTGTTTAGATTATCATAGGTTTAAAAAATGTATAATTAGCATTTTTATGATACATTTCCATATTTTAACATTAAAAGTCTTAGTCTGGGACAACACAAAAATCTACACATAATATAGATGCAATAGATGTAATATATTTGTAAAATCATTTTGATTCAGGCTGATTTGCTAATGAATCATTTAGACCAATTTGTGAACAGTTTCAACCAATTTTATTCTTAAAGAAGAATAAAAAAACAAAAGAACAAATCGAACATCACTACAGTTTGAGAGCCGTTTACCTCTACACAATTGCAATATCTACAGTACTATTTTCATATTATGTTTCTTTCGCAATATTTTGCAAATTGTGGTTCGTGGTGGAATTAATGCTAGAAACAGTCGTAATTTGTGTATAAATTGAATGATTATATCACAATACATATTGAAATGTTTTTATTTTATTTTACTCTTTGCTTACATTATTGGAGTTTTAAAATGTCCTAATTAATATTTTTATATTGATATATATATACAGTAGATCTATACAAATTTTTACATTTTAAGATTGGGTATGGGACAAGGCTTAAACACTAAAATCTACAGAGAAAAAGGCCTTTGAAAAAGATAGGGTTCTCACGCTTTTTGACCAACGAATTTCCCTGACTTCCTATTTTTTAAAACTCATTTTGATTTAGACTGATTTGTTACTCAAAGAAAATAATCCACTACAAATGACTAATTACTTCTCTAAAATTGTATTTGGATTACTTTACTGATTACATAATCAAAAAAGTAATCACATTACTAATTACTTTACTTTTAAGCTACTTTCTAACACACGTGACAGAAAAGTTTGATTTTCTGCATAACGAACAATAAACAAAGTTTATAATGATTCGTTAGAGGGCTCTTATATTTTCTATTATTTTAGAAATATGTGCCATCCATGTACTTTCTAGTTAGTAACTATGATGTGAATACAATATTTTAAAATGTAATGCATAACACTACTTTCTGTCTTAAAAGTAATCAGATTAATGTAACTAATTACTTTGTAATCAGATTACACAGCTCTGTGACTATTCAGGAAAGTCAAAACACTCGTCAGTATTTCCACACAAACACCTGTCCTCACCTTTCCTGGAGGCCTCAAAACTGTCGAAGACGTTGATTCTCTGGATGTCGTACGTAAGGGTTGTGTTGGGCAGAAGCGTTCGGTTTCTGTTAATGGTGTTCAGTGCAAATTTAAAGGCCAGTTCCTCTGGTCCTGACGGCCCGCTCTCTATTGACTCAAATATACCACCTGCACACAAACACACACAGGTTTTATTTTTATCTTTGTGCACTGAAAACCTTCATGCAGCCAAAACATGTCTCGCTTACACACACACCAACAGCATCTGGATACCAAAACATTTAATTAACGAGGAATCTCCCACTGTGACCAGATTTCCTCAATTAAACATGTGGGCCATTATACACTGTTTTTCTAGCATGTTAAAGGGGCTATAAACCATTTTGTGTAATGACACACATACAATATTGCTAGGCTCTGATAAAACCAAGTGACATAAGTGTGGTGAAAAATCACACCCGTCTCTTGATTCTGTAAATGGCAAAAAAAACAATTAAAAAAGTGGCCCCTTTGTAAGCATGTAATTCTGGTTCTGTTCACTCTACCTCACTTTGAAAAGTCTCATTTCATTCCACTAGATGACAGAAAGCACTAGATAAAATATTTTATCTCTCTCACATTCCATCACAATATACAGATCTGAAATGTAGGTGGCGCTCTAACGCATTTTAGTCCTCACAGATGTGCTCGTCCATAGACATTCAGTCTAATTTACAGTTCAAGCACCACCCTCATTATTTCATTGAATATCTCGGCCTCTGAGTGGACTAGAAGCTCAATCTAAGTGTCATTAGAAAGCTGAGATCCTCCCCGTTGATATATGTTGATATATAACATTTTATCATCAATAGTCAAAAACATATTTTATCTGATGATTTGTTTAGCATGCTTTACCTGCTGGATGGCATATTTTGTTCTGGACATCTAAGATATAACATTGGATTATTCACACAAACAAGCTCACAGACAAGTAAACAATGGCTCATTTTTAGAAAACTCTCTAAGGTAAAAAGAGATATAAAAATTGTAGCTATCTGGGGCTTACAGCAGCAGTTATCATAAAAGAGACATTTGTATTTGATGACTTACAGAAACTTTCAAATGATACTTCATATGCCTGACTTATTTATACGGAGACTAGTGATGGGCACGAGTACTCGAGTACATGGCAGCAATGATCGTTCATGAAAATGATGATCGATGGTGATCATGCATGATTTGACTTTTCACTTAATTCGAAATCCAGTGACAATTACCTGACAACTAAACACAAACGTTTTTTTTAGATTGATTACGTTGTGATTTTCAGGGGTACATTGATTATCAGAGATGTCTCATAGCAACCAAACTGATATACGAAGCTGCAATGCTATCGTTACAGTAATCAAAAGAGAGTGTAATTAACCGTCTTCAAAACTGAACTTCAACTTAACACGCATATTAAAACACGATGGTTATGGCGTCTCCTGATAAGCCAAATGTGATTTGAAAATAGACGGTTCAGACAGACAAAAACTGGTGCGTGCTTACTAAGATTACTTCAGTAACCTGAAGGAAGAACAGACAGACGCGCATTGCGCACATGCTTTCCGAGCTGGGCAGTGAATCTTCACATAATGACAAAATATGGTGCATTATATTTTGATTATGCAACCTTTTGTACATTTTGTAACATTTTATTTTATAACAGCCTATAATAATGAATAGACAATACACTGGAACAAGACACAATGCAGCAGCTATAGATGTTTGTCAGACATGTTATTATATATAAAGTTATTATATATAAAAATGTAATCGCCCCGTAGACAAAATGACCAAAATGCCCATCCCTAACGGATATAGCGCCCCCTTAGGACCCACCAGCGGGCCCAGATGGAATCTGTGGACTTTTTAGCATTTTCTGCCTTGATTTTGAAGGAAAATCTGTGGAATTCTGTGAAAGGGAGAATAACATAGTAACATTTATTAATATAAGCTATTATGAGAGTACTACACTTTTATTGGTAGCTAAAACCATCATGAAATTAGCCAAAATATACTGTATAATAAATGATGAGGTGTGGAATGCGTAGAGCTTTTATGAAAGACAGATCTGATACATTTTCTCTGTGAGTGGATTAAATCACTGCCTGCTTATGTTATCTTACATATATTATTTCACAGTTACTTACCAAATAAATAAATGAATGGACATCAAATGTTGATTTAACCCTTGTGCGACCTTCTGGACATTTTTGTCTTTTTCATTTTTGTTTTTTCAATCATTTTGGCTGTGTTAATGCCAACAGCATACATTGTGCCAAAGGTGTGTATTTTGGGGGGAATTTTGATAGTTCAACCTCAGTTCCTATAATACATCTATAATACACTCTGTACACAAAATAGTCACACTCAGGACCTTCAGGACAAAAATGTCCCCATTGAAACACATTAAAACTGCAATACTTGATCCCAGTGCCATTAAAGCATAAAATCATGAATTCTATGATATTATGCTTTCATTCCGGAGTCCTGGCTTCAACATTTACATTTAATATTTTCCACCAGATGGCGCCATTTTTCTCATGTTTAGCCTATGGAGCAAATACAAGCTTTTCCCCTATTTTCTGTTTGCTGTATTATAGAGCACTGCAGGCCAATTGAATAAATGATGCAGATAAAATTGTGTGTGTGTGTTGGTATGGATGCCAGTGTGTGTGTGTGTGTGTGTGTGTGTGTGTGTGTGTGTGTGTAAAAAACAACAGTGGCATTATGTAAACAAACTGACATTTAAAGGGTTAAAATCCTGAAAATGAATGAATATTTGGTAGTTATGATCAGAACTATGTTGGTTAAAAAAATTAAATAAAAATATTATTATGTAACATTATTATGGCAGTTTTTTGACGTGGACATTTTTGTCCTCTAAGGACCTCTGAGTAACTTTTTTTAAATTGACGCACAAGGGTTAAGTGTAATGATCACTGACAAATAAGGTTGTCCGAGGTGATTCAATTTGAGAAATCTTTAAAAAAATCTAGTTTTAAACACACGCCAGTAGTAAGGTAATATTTGTGCCAAAGTTGGATTTACACATTTTTGATGTTGGATTTTACAACATTTATAGAATTGATAACAAAAATGTATTTAGTGACTTCAAAATGTCATCAAGTAAAATACATTTCTTGCCCCTTGAATGCCCAATTCCCACTACTTAGTAAGTCCTCGTGGTGGCGCAGTTACTCACATCAATCCAGGTGGTGGGGGACAATTCTCAGTTGCCTCCGCTTCTGAGACCGTCAGTCCGTGCATCTTATCACGTGACTCGTTGTGCATGACACCGCGGAGACTCACAGCATGTGGAGGCTCATGCTACTCTCCACAATCCACACACAACTTACCACACGCCCCATTGAGAGCGAGAACCACTAATCACGACCACGAGGAGGTTACCCCATGTGACTCTACCCTCCCTAGCAACCGGGCCTATTTGGTTGCTTAGGAGACCTGGCTGGAGTCACTCAGCACACCCTGGATTCAAACTCGCGACTCCAGGGGTGATAGTCAGTGTCAATACTCGCTGAGATACCCAGACCCCCACTTACAAATATCCTGAATTTTTGAGTGACGAATATCAAGAAGTTTTCTCATGGTTACTCCAAATGACCTGAACAAAATATACTGTTTTTAAAAATGTCAGAATATTGATATTTAATGATATGATAATATATATATATATATATATATATATATATATATATATATATATATATATATATATATATATATATAGACAAATTAATTAATTAAAACTTTAATTAAATATTTAAATTTTTTAACCTAACATTGCATTATTTTTTATCAAATGAAGTGCTTTTATACAAAATCCTCACAGCACAATTCAAAACATCACTGGAGATATTTTTGTCAAATGAAATGCTGCACTACAGAACATCACAAATGTGAGAAATTGCTTTAACACATTATTATGATCACTATTAAATTATAGTAAACATCACATTACTAAACAGTAGTAATATATCTTTTTTTCCCATTTCACGTGTCCATTTAAATGAAGCTTTATCTTTGAATTATTGAATATGAATTCATATCCCGTTTCTGGTGGTGCATCTAAATTAAGCACTGACTATGTTACAAACTAAAAAGTCCTTAACTAAGCCCTTAGTTTAAACTTTACGTCCCAACTTAAGTGAGACCTTACGCACTGCTGGTGTAAACTCTACTCAGATAAGCAAGGCATGTATGTGACAGATCATCGTTTATGATCAACGGTTGATGTTGTTTCACAATGCATAGCCACTGACAGTGAAAAACAATACAAATGTGTATTTGACATGTGTATCCTGAGTCCCGACCATGTTTCTGGACATGTAACAAAAACCTTGTTAGCGACACAGTCAAGTTTTATTATATTTAATTATTTTCCAGGACATTAGGGTTATTTTCCTCATTTTTCACACATCACACATACCAGCGTTTTGGATGTGTGTGAGTGTGTGTGTGTGTGTGTGTGTGTGTGTGAGTGTGTGAGAGTGTGTGTGTGTGTGAGTGTGTGTGAGTGTGTGTGTGTGTGTGTGTGTGTGTGTGTGTGAATGTGTCTGAGAGAGTGTGTGTGTGAGTGTGTGTGAGAGTGTTTGTGAGTATGTGTGCCTGTGTGTGTGTGAGTGTGTGTGTGTGTGTGAGTGTGTTTGAGTGTGTGTGAGTGTGTGTGTGTGTGTGTGTGTGTGAGTGTGTGTGTGTGTGTGTGAGAGTGTGTGTGAGTGTGTGAGTGTGTGTGTGTGTGTGATTATGTGTGAGTGTGTATGTGTGAGTGTGTGTGTGAGTGAGTGTGTGAGTGTGTGTGTGTGTGTGTGAGTGTGTGTGTGAGTGTGTGTCTGTGTGTGTGAGTGTGTGTCTGTGTGTGTGTGTGAGTGTGTGTGAATGTGTGTGTGAGAGTGTGTGTGTGTGTGTGAGTGTGTGTGTGTGTGTGTGTGTGAGTGTGTGTGAGTGTGTGAGTGTGTGTGTGTGATTGTGTGTGAGTGTGTGTGTGAGTGTGTGTGTGAGTGTGTGTCTGTCTGTGTGTGTGTGTGTGTGTGAGTGTGTGTCTGTCTGTGTGTGTGTGTGTGAGTGTGTGTCTGTCTGTGTGTGTGTGTGTGTGTGTGTGTGAGTGTGTGTGTGTGTGAGTGTGTGTGTGTGTGTGTGTGAGTGTGTGTGTGTGTGTGTGTGTGTGTGTGTGTGAGTGTGTGTGTGTGTGTGTGTGTGTGAGTGTGTGTGTGTGTGAGTGTGTGTGTGAGTGTGTGTGTGTGTGTGTGTGTGTGAGTGTGTGTGTGTGTGTGTGTGTGTGTGTGTGAGTGAGTGTGTGTGTGAGTATGTGTGCCTGTGTGTGTGTGAGTGTGTGTGTGTGTGTGAGTGTGTTTGAGTGTGTGTGAGTGTGTGTGTGTGTGTGTGTGAGTGTGTGTGTGTGTGTGTGAGTGTGTGTGTGTGTGAGTGTGTGTGTGAGTGAGTGTGTGTGTGAGTGTGTGTGAGTGTGTGTGTGAGTGTGTGTGTGAGTGTGTGTCTGTGTGTGTGTGTGTGTGTGTGTGTGTGTCTGTGTGTATGTGTGTGTGTGTCTTAATGGACTCAGATCATCCATGACGCTGTGAATTATAGAGGAAATTAATTATGCAAGCGAGTTACGGAATATCGCCATCTGGGAATACCTGCTACAGCAATCACTCTCTTTCTCTCTGACTCGCTTTATATCTCGCACACTCATCTGTCTCATTTTGCGCAATTTCCACGAACAAGAACACGCACACACACGTTTATTAAGCCATCAAAATGAGAACTTTTTATACCTAAAGCTTCTAGTTTTACACACTATCCCAAAGTAGAACCATAACACTAAAAAACAACATTATAAAACATTATTTACTGCATTTATTAAGCATTTTTACGTTTGAAAATGTCCCTAAAGTTAAGTTTGATAGAGAAGCACAGTCTAGTATTTATTCTCTGTTATTCTGAGCGGATCATTATATTTTCAAGCCGATTTAAAGGTGTTAATGTGTTCATGTTAAAGTGTGAATGTGTGATTGCAAACAGCACGGTGTAAATGTGTTATTAACACATCTCTACTGCTCACAATCTTCAAAACACACCGTTTATATAACACTCCAAAAAGAAAGAAAGTAAACGGCAATGAAAGTAAATAGAGAGCAAATAGAGGCTTGTGTAGATGTTTACTGCTTCAGTTGTCTCATACATTGTCTCAATTTTTTTTTTCTCCTGAGGAATTTTAGTGGAAAAACTTGAGAATAAGTTGATCCTTAAAGGAATATTCCTGGTTCAATATAAGCTAAGCTCAATCGACAGCATTTGTGGCATAATGTTGATTGCCACAAAAATTAAGTTTGACTCATCCCTCCTTTTCTTTAACCCTCTTGTGGTGTTCGGGTCATTTTTACCCATTCTGATTTTGTGTCTTTAATAAAGATTTTATCCTTAGTCTGAGTAGTACAAGACTTGGTGACTTTTCCTCCACTAGCTATCTAAACACAAAAAAATCTGGACTTGATTCGATTAGTCTAAGTAGTTGTAAAAAAAACAAAAATAAAAAAATAAAATAATTTCACTTGTGGTGTTCCGGTCAAAATTGACCCGCCATAGGAAATGAATGGGAAATACTAAATTACAGAGTTTTTTTTATTATTTGTCAAATAACAATCAATAAATCAGACACAATGCAGAAAGCAACCACACATAAATGAATGGGTGAGACTATAAAACATCCACAATGCAGAAAACACACACACACACACACACACACACACACACACACACACACACACATACAGGTTTGTTTGACTATATATTAGTGATCTCTCATTGACTTCCACTGATTTCATATCAGGCTAATGATATTTTCTATTTTCAAACTCTACCCCTAAACCTAACCATCACACAAACATGTGCACATCACTAGATTTGAAGATCAACATCATCTGACCAATTTAAGAGCTTTTTATTGTTTTTTTACTGATGAGGATATTTGGCCCTATACAGATACAGGTTTGTCTTGTAGATACAAGACAAACCTGTATCTATATACACCAAACATACCACACAGGTCAAAGTCTGAGTCTGACCCCTGTGTGACAAAGTTTATGGTGGAAAAAAATGACAGGTAACACAATAATTACTCAGTCTTTTCTTTGTAGCTCAATCAGATTTGACTGTAACAGCATGGTCAGGTTTGACCGCATATTGGAGCATCATTGCAAAATCTGACACTTCAACATAAGTGGTTTAGAAAAAATGCTACAATTTGACAAAAAAATTGCTTTTTTATAATGTCTAAATATATATCCAATGAATAACTTATGATAATATCTAGAAATTAAGTTTGTTAAAATATGAGCTTATAGACATCCGCCAATGCATGGAGAACTGGAGACATCTACTGGACATAGTTGTTATTTCATGTAAAAAAAAAAAAAATGTATTCCAGCAGATGTCACCAGAGACCACCAATGCATGACAAATTGTGATGTTTTGACACTCTTTCAATTTACTGAAATGAATGTTTTAATTGAAGTGAAGATAACATAAAATGTGCTTATTTTATATGAAAATGAATGTTGTAATATAATAATTATGAGCTAAATAAGGTCTACATACCATAAAATCCCCCCTCCCCCCTTTAGAAAAAAGTAAACTTATGCTTTAGTAAAATTTGTGTTTTTACATATCTTTAAAAAAATGCAAATAAATTCACCAAGAAAAAGTAAAGTATTACACATGTATGTTTGGGTCATTTTTGACCCGCGAACACCATGAGTGTTACTCACAAACGAACACCACACAAGGGTTAAAAAAAAAAAGCACAAAATGTTTTTATAAATCTGGGTTACAGTGAGACACTTACAATGGAAGTAAATGGGACCAATCCGTAAACGTTAAAATACTCACTGTTTAGTAATGTCATTAACCCTACAATGGCCGTAAAAAACAACAACTTTACAGCTCAAATAATATGTTAAATAAGTTTTAACAGAAGAATTAATGTAAGTGCTTTTATAAAATTATAAGCTTCACATTTCTGCCTTCAAACACTCCAAAAATTGACCCCATTGACTTCCATTGCAAGTGTCTCACTGGATCACACATTTGTGATTTTTTAAAGAAAAAGAGTCAATTATTGACACACAGTTAGAGTATAGAGCTATAAAATGAATAGCTCAGAACATTTGCTCTTGGATGAATTCAATGAGATATGTTTGAGCTCATACTGAAATCTCGAACTCTCGATTGCAGACTTTGGTATCTGAGCACAGTTTGAGACATTGTTTAGCTCTCTACTGAGACTCAAGTGAGAATACTGGAGTCTTTTTGTCAGGAGAAACATCTGAGCAGCAGGAGACTTCATCTTCTGCACTCATTCATCTCTGTGCTCTCTCTCTCTCTCTCTCTCTCTCTCTCATTACATCATTGTTTAACTTAAAGTGTCGGCAGCAGATAACAGATGGTGACCCGCTTCTACTGTAAAAAACAAAACAAAAAAGCTGTCTAATCAAGAAAACCAGATGTTAACTTGATGTCACATATAGGTGTTTCTTCAACACTTTTAACACTGTGGGCTTTTAGAAAGTCTCATTAAAACATTTTTCACACTCTCACTAGTTGATTTAATTAGTCTATTAACAATGTCCAACAGTGTGTGTTCATGCATCACAGGTGATTTATGTCATTTCTGTGTCATTTTCAGCACATCTCAAATTCTGTATTATGTTTAATAGAATTCTGTGCTGGAAATGACGCTGATGGAAATGACATTTATCATGTTTTTCAAATAAAATGACCGACTCCTTTGTCTTGCTAAGACTAATTTCATAGTTAACATTTAATATATCCTGAATACACACAGTTTAAATCATAATTTCACACTTTTTACAGCTTGACTGATAAAAATATTCTGCTCACAAGTGATTTGTTGTGTCTCATTTTTCACCTCAAGCATGCTCTTCACTGACACTTTTGTCCACTTGGTTAACTTTATTAGGGACAAAATTGTTTTGTGTGGTGGAGAAGACGTCAAAACTGTGGGACAGTCATAATAAAAAAAAAAAATATATATATATATATATATATATATATATATATATATATATATATATATATATATATATATATATATATATAAATCATTTTCCCACAATGGTTCCTTTTTATTTCTCTCTTTGTCTAGATGATCATAGTTTTAAACATGTAATTATTAGTATTTTTATAATGTATTTTCATAGTTTAATACTGAAAGTCTGGGTCTGGGACAAGACTAAGGGCTCTATTTGCTTGAGTGTGCAAAGCAACCGTGCGTAACATCTTATCCATTTTTCATGCCAGCGCAAGGCAAAAGTGGGTGTGAGTGAGAGTGTTTGTGCTACTGCGGGTGTATTGCATGTTAATCAGAATCAGAATCACAATGAGCTTTATTGCCAAGTATGCTTACATATACAGGAATTTGTCATGGTGACAGAAGTTTCCAGTGCAAAGAGAATGCAACACATATACAGTACATACATACAAACATATACATTTAAACATATATACATATAGTGACACAAAATTTAAAAAATAAGATGTAACAGATATAAAAAGAGAAATATACAATAAAGCAATAATTTTTTTGAATTATTGAATAAGTTTGAATATTTTATATACAGATATTCAGTTATGTGCAAGTGATGTAATGTATTGAAGAAGAGGTAGGATATGTTAAAGAATATAAATGAAATATGGATATAAGTTGGAATGGATGGATTGAATATTGCACATGAGTTGTATTGACAAAAGGAAAGTATTTGGGGGCAGTTTTAGCTGTTCATGAGATGGATAGCCTGAGGGGAAAAAACTGTTCTTGTGCCTGACGGTTCTGGTGCTCAGAGCTCTGTAGCGCCAGCCAGAAGGCAACAGTTCAAAAAGGAAGTGTGCTGGGTGAATGGGGTCAAAAGTGATTTTACCAGCCCTTTTCATCACTCTGGATGTGTACAGTTCTAGCAGGGTGGGTAGGGGAGTGCCGATAATCCTCTCAGCAGTCCTGACTGTCCTTTGAAGTCTTCTGATGTCTGACTTGGTAGCTGAACCAAACCAGACAGTTATAGAAGTGCAGAGGACAGACTCAATCACTGCTGGGTAGAACTGTATCAGCAGTGCCTGCGGCAGGTTGGACTTCCTCAGCTGGCTATGAGTCTATGTGGGTCTCGCCCCTTCAAGTCCTGTGAGATGGTAGTGCCCAGGAACCTGAATGACTCCACTGCTGTCACAGTGCTGTTCAGAATGGTGAGCGGGGTTAATGTTGGGGTGTTCCTCCTAAAGTCTACTATCATCTCCACTGTTTTGAGCGTGTTCAGCTTCAGGTTGTTTTGACTGCACCATACGGCCAGCCGTTCAACCTCCCTTCTGTATGCAGACTCATCAGCATCTTGGATGAGGCCGATAATGGTAGTGTCGTCTGCAAACTTCAGGAGCTTGACAGAGGGGTCCATGGTGGTGCAGTCCTTTGTGTACAGGGAGAAGAGTAGTGGGGAGAGCACACATCCCTGGGGGACACCAGTGCTGATCGTACAGGTGCTGGAAGTGAATTTTCCCAGTCTTACTAGCTGCTGCCTGTCCATCAGAAAGCTGGGGATCCACTGACAGATAGATGTGGGAACAGAAAGCTGGGTTAATTTGGTCCATAGGAGAGTGGGGTTGATGGTGTTAAAACCATCATCCTCGCATAAGTCCCTGATCTGTCTAGATGTTGCAGGATATGATGCAATCCCATGTTGACTGCATCATCCACAGACCTGTTTGCTTGATAGGCAAACTGCAGGGGATCCAGGAAGGGTCCTGTGATGTCCTTCAGGTTGGCCAACACCAGTCTCTCAAATGACTTCATGACCACAGATGTCAGAGTGACAGGTCTGTAGTCATTAAGTCCTGTGATTTTTGGTTTCTTTGGGAGAGGGATGATTGTGGAGCATTTGAAGCAGCAGGGAACTTCACACTGCTCCAGTGATCTACTGAAGATTTGTGTGAAGATGGGGGCCAGCTGGTCAGCACAGGATTTTAGACAAGCGGGTGAAACCCTGTCTGGGCCCTGTGCTTTTCTTGTCTTCTGTTTCCGGAAGACCCGGCACACATCCTCTTCACAGATCTTAAGTGCAGGTTGAGTAGCAGGAGAGGGGAGGGGGATGGTTGCAGGTTGTAAATGTTTGTGTGCTGTGAAGGTCGGAACAGGTGTGGGGTGTGTGACTGGGCTTTTCAAATCTACAGTAAAAACACATTCAGCTCATCTGCCAGTTGTTGATTCCCTACAGTGTTGGGGGATGGTGTCTTGTAGTTGCTAAAGACTTTCAGGCCTCTCTACACTGATGCAGGGTCGTTAGCTGAAAACTGACTTTTCAGCTTTTCAGAATGGCTTCTTTTAGCCACTCTAATCTCCTTTGTCAGTCTGTTTTTGGAATGATTGTACATGATTTTATCCCCACTTCTGTTTTGCTGTAAACCACGGTTTGTCATTGTTGTATGTTAAAAAGTCCTAGTAGGAATGCACATATCCTCACAGAAACTGACATATGATATCAAAGTATCTGTGAGCTTGTCCAGGTCTGTGGCAGCAGCCTCAAAAACACTCCAATCAGGGGCCTGGGTAGCTCAGCGAGTATTGACGCTGACTATCACCGCTGGAGACGCGAGTTCGAACCCAGGGCGTGCTGAGTGACTCCAGCCAGGTCTCCTAAGCAACCAAATTGGCCCGGTTGCTAGGGAGAGTAGAGTCACATGGGGTAACCTCCTCGTGGTCGTGATTAGTGGTTCTCGCTCTCAATGGGGCGTGTGGTGAGTTGTGCGTGGATGCCGCGGAGAAATGCGCTACGTCTCCACGATAATGTGCTCAACAAGCCACGTGATGTGTGGATTGACGGTCTCAGACGCGGAGGCAACTGAGATTCATCCTCCGCCACCCAGATTGAGGCGAGTCACTACACCACCACGAGAACTTAGAGCGCAGTGGGAATTCCAAATTGGGGAGAAAAGGGGAGAAAATCAAAAAACTGTTGTAGCTGTTTTAAGAAAAAAAAATTATGAGGTTGTGTTAATCTATCTAAAGGTCATGGCTTATTTTTCGATTATTATTATGTTTATATTTACAATTGTATTTGTGATCTAATTCGTACTGGTATTTTTTCCACCTGTTGTTGTAGAATGATTTTTAAGTCACTGCAAAAGGAACCGGTGGAAGAAGTTGGATAGAGTAAAATGTTTGAATTTGGTATGTTTTTTTTACCACTTTGTTATTTTGATTATATTTTCGTTTCGTTTGAAGTGTAATTTTTTTCGTGTTTCAATAAATGAATTTACTTTTTTTTTTTTAATCAAAATTGAAGTGAAGTGTGTGCCGATACAATCAATGTTAATACTAGCCATGTCTTGTAGATGTAAATGATTAATAATACTTACATTCTCTGTAATTTAACGGAGCATACATCCCAATTCTGACGAGAATAATTGTCACACATTTTCCATGTGTATAAAAGGAGCGTCACTGTCATAGAAATATGCCTGGCATTCAACAAGGATGCAGTTAATGCACAAAAGAATGTAAGTCCATATTTCTATTCGTCTAATTCATTGCATACAGTCCATTTACACTAGCAACTTCTTATGAATGTGCTGTCTTTGTTTATATCGCTGGTGTTTGAGGGAATGGACTATATTATAGGATGCAGACCCTGGAATAACCGGAGAATTAAATTGCACTTGACCCGGCCCATTAGCACTTTGCACATGCAATTTCGCCAAACCCACTTAGCGTATGCTTGCACGAAAATACCAAAACTTCCTGGTAATGCACTGACTTTATGCTTATGATTTATCACTAAGCACTCTTAAAATAGCGCCATAAAACAGTCAAATCTATATATAAAAACCAATTCAGTTTTAATGAGACCTTCATATAACACAAAGACTTGAAATCTGTTCATTTGAATAAAAATCAAAGTTGAAGAAACCCCATATACAGTGACCCTCAAAAGTATTTGGACACTTAAGTTATACCTAACAATGTCTGAATGTCATTAGATAACAACTGTAGTTTATTTGAAAGAGAGATAGCAAAAGCACACTTTAGGCAAATCATTTGACAAAAATGAAGTTTGTTATGATTGAAATGCTAAACGTTGAAGAGAATCCACTAAAAATCACGAGAACACCAGTTGATTTAAAGTCATTGAGCAGAAATTAGTTCTGAGAAAAGATCCAGCAGCATTTGTTTGATATGTTTATATCTAATGCAATGACATTCACACAGTTGTAAGTCTAACTTTAGTGTCCAAATACATTTGGGAGTCACTGTTTTCTGTATAGTTATTCATGTTCACAGAAACGAGAGTTGATTGGCAATCTCATGAGAGTTCTGCACCCGCACGGGAAACTACCTACTGTACAGAAAGAGTTGCAGGATTTTTTAACCTGAATTTACGGTGGTCTCTCTCTATTCTCTGGCTCTGTAATTATGATAAACTGTTATCTTACTTCAGTCTTTGTGGTGCTAAAAACAGCCGTGAGTTGAGCCGTAAGCCTTGAGATGTTATCAGCCTCCAAAGGTAAAATGTCAAGCCTTTGCTCCGGGGAAGCACTTTTATTCAGCACAAAGCAGCAGCTCTCAGATCAGTTTTCAACAAGGACATTACAGTCACAGAACGGTGCACTTCATCTGTATGGCCAACCCAGATCAGTCCAGAACTGACACAGAATACAAAAAAGGAAACAGAGTTCAGCTCTATTCAATTGCTCAAATGAAGATTTTTCTAAAGCTCTAGAGACTTAATGGAGTACTCATTTAAGTTTCAACTTTGTCTCAAATGTTTCTCCTAAAAATTCCATTGATGAAATAAAAATAGACACAAATGAGTCAATTCTTCACATTCAGTAAGAGTAAAAAGAAATAATTACTGGGGGCCTGGGTAGCTCAGTGGTAAAATACGCTGGCTACCACCCCTGGAGTTCGCTAGTTCGCTAGTTCAAATCCAGGGCGTGCTGAGTGACTCCAGCCAGGTCTCCTAAGCAACCAAATTGGCCCCGTTGCTAGGGAGGGTAGAGTCACATGGGGTAACCTCCTCGTGGTCGCTATAATGTGGTTTGTTCTCAGTGGGGCGCATGGTGAATTGAGCGTGGATGCCACGGTGGATGGCGTGAAGCCTCCACACGTGCTATGTCTCCATGGCAACGCGCTCAACAGGCCACGTGATAAGATGCGTGGGTTGACTGTCTCAGACGCGGAGGCAACTGGGATTTGCCCTCCGCCACCCGGACTGAGGCAAATCACTATGCAACCACGAGGATTTTTTCACCCCCATGTGTGGAAAACAAAATGAGATGTTTAGCAGAATGTTCAAGCTGCTCCTTTCTATACACCATTAAAGTGTCATAAAAGTAGTCCATGTGACTTGAAGTCATATAATAAATTTGTGTGAGGAACAGACCTACATTTAAGTCATTGTTGACTGGTATTAACCATGTACTATCAATGTTTCTTTCTTTCTAACTTTCTAAAGAAACATCTAGAAAGAATTAATTCAAATAATCCATTCCCTGCTTCACAAATGGGTTAATTACATCACTTAAACACATCCTATATATGTGAGTTTAATCCCCATTATATCTACAACATAAACATCATATTACAACACACTCAATGAGGACAATAAACAGGTGAACTTGAACTCTAGTCAGAATGCGTAACTTGGTGTTTACTTAAAAACACGCCACACGTAATGCAATATCCTAAACTGTCTTTACATTAATGCATTTAGCAGATGCTTTTATCCAAAGCGACTTACAGTGCATTCAGAGTATACATTTCATCAGTTTGTGTGTTCCCTGGGAATCAAACCCATGATCATGGCGTTGCGAGCACCAAGCTCTACCAGTTGAATACAGAACAATATCAAAAGTGTGAAGAATTAAGGGGGGCCTGGGTATCTCAGCGTGTATTGACGCTGACTATCACCCCTGGAGTCGTGAGTTTGAATCCAGGGTGTGCTGAGTGACTCCAGCCAGGTCTCCTAAGCAACCAAATTGGCCCGGTTGCTAGGGAGGGTAGAGTCACATGGGGTAACCTCCTCGTGGTCGTGAATAGTGGTTCTCTCTCTCAATGGGGCGTGTGGTAAGTTGTGCGTGGATCGTGGAGAGTAGCATGAGCCTCCACATGCTGTGAGTCTCCGCGGTGTCATGCACAACGAGTCACGTGATAAGATGCACGGATTGACGGTCTCAGAAGCGGAGGCAACTGAGACTTGTCCTCCGCCACCCGGATTGAGGTGAGTTACCGCACCACCACGAGGACCTACTAAGTAGTGGGAACTGAGCATTCCAAACTGGGGACAAAAGGGGATAAAAATTTTAAATAAAGTGTGAAGAATTCACAACACAGTAACATCTAAAAAGTAGTTTTTCAGGTTTTCTCATGTTATTTATGTTGATAAATCATATGTTTGATAAATGTTTAAATATTTGGTCATTTAGCACATTATTGCCAAATAAAATGTTTTTTTTTTAGTTTTTTTTTTACTAAATATATATGACATTTTAGTCAGTTTAGTCAGACTAAAATTCATGGACATGCTAAATTTGATCGTCAAAAACAATTCTAATCTTTCCTTTACCATAACATTCTGTTTCGCTAGATATTTGAGGTTTATTTTACACTAAGCAGTTCTCTAATAAAGGTAAAAACTGTCTTTAGAAATAATGTGAAATGTAGACAGTCTCCAAAGATTATTGATATGAGGAACAATAATAATCTATCCTTAACAGTGGGAACATGTTCACTTGATTTCTGAAGTTTGTTTTTAGGCAAAGCAATTATATTATAAGAGTAATAAATAACTTTAGAAATGACCTCAAACGCCGACATTTTCCAGATGCAAATGATATTCCAAAGCTGAAAGGGGCAGCAGAGACGATCATGCTGATCCATGTCAATAGATGGCAGTATAGCGTCTAACACCACTGTAACATCTGTACTTAAAGTACACGAAGAAGAGCAATGCTAATGCTAGCTAGACAACTACTGAATGCCCCTTTAAAGAAAAACTGCTGTTGTTTTATTCCCAATCATGTCAACTGTATCTGAGAAACATTTTGCCTTGATACAACAAAGCAATCAAAAGTTATAACATTACAAATATAATTTATCAGTGTCCAAAAACGTTTCCAAACAAATAAAACATTATAATTGTACATGTAAACACAACAATGACTAAAGGTTTGCATAGCATGCAGACATGATTTTAGTAATGAGATTTCACTGAATGAGTTTCATTCTGTGTCATTTGAGTCATCATTGAGTCTGTATCATGTATTTGGCGCCATCTCCTGGTGGTCATATGTAACATTGTGCTTCATGTGGATTATCTAATGATCTATGCACCTGATTACCTTGTGTGTGGACTCGTTTGAAAGATAATCACCTCTTCTAAGTAATGGCATGTGATTGTTTTTATGTTCCGCTTATTATTCATGAAGTTATAAGCGAAAACGCGGCATATAAGCAACACCAACATAATTGTCAAAGACATATTCTTAGCTATTACTCGCTATATTTTTGTCTGTGAGTAAAACAAATAGGTTGGTTGTATTTTACTCTTTGAGAGCTTTCCAACAACATATGACACATGACTATTTGATCAATTAGCTGTTTTTAATGATTGCAATACTGTGTACAGTGCAATAATTGTTTTTTGGTCATAATGTCTACATGCATTGTAAAGTAGAGCTTCTAAACTTTCAAACGTTACCTATTTTGTCAAGACTGTAGTTATTAATATTTTTATGATTATTTTTTTCTCGCTGGCCCATCCGAGCTTAAAGGGTTAAACCTTGAATATTCCTTTAATGAATATGACATGATGAAATTTTCATCAAAAGATTAAAATTATGACTAAAATAAAAATCAGTGGGGTGTATAAATGATGATAGAATTTAAATTTCTGGGTGAACTGTAAAGTTGCCACTATGATGTTTGTAAAATATTGTTGCATTTTATAACATCTTTTTCAACACTGATGTGATTCAATAGATATTTGTAGTGTTAATCTGTACAACAGCAAGAAGAGACGGCTGTACACACAGACAGAAAGTGTGAGATATGTGTTGTGTTTTGTTGTGTGTGTCTCTGGAGATATCGATCAGCTTCTCAAGGTTTCCTGACTGTCATTCACAGCTTCACTGTAAACATTACATCTGTTAACCAAACACTATCTGACAGCACCACAGTGTGTGTGTGTGTGTGTGTGTGTGTGTGTGTGTACGCATTTATATGAACAGAACAACACACACACAAACACACAAACACACAGGTATATCAAGGGATGATCAGGGACAAATAAAGCAATAAACAGCCTTTGCTAGCGGTGAATTCGCTTTTATAAAATGATGGCAACAGGAATATGATAAAAGACACCAACGTTCAATTATATATATCAATGATAATAATAATTCTTCTGCCAAACTGTGTAACAAGTCCAAATTGTCCTCTGTAATCTACATCATGCAATCAGACGCTGAAAACAGAGTTTAAGTCGACATAAAATTATGTTCGTAAACCATTTTAATTACGTAAACTTTTTATTGGATCGTGTCTTACAGACAACATGAAACAGCATTTGCAACACATTTTACTTTGGTAATTTGACATAAGTATTTCCAAAACAGGATATTCAAGGAGGAAAATACAACTCGTTGTTAATAGTACAAGATGGTGAAATTGTAAGAAATCGTATGTGTTCGCTCATACAAAAATGTACAACTTTTAATTCCATTGAGAAAAATAAATAAACCAAATATGTACAGGTAATTACAAATTTTCCTACGTTTAAACCCAAATCCAAACCTTAACCTGACCATGCTTTTAACCCCCCTATTGTGTTCGGGTCATTTTTGACCCGGGAGGGTAGATTATTTTTAAATACCACATAGCTTTTAGTACGGGAACCAAACTTTGTTACTTTGTCAAGACTATAAAAATACACATAAAAGATTTTTTTCAGATTTTTTTATGAAAAATTTTAAGAGATATTACCATTTAAAAAATTATATATTTCACGATCGCAGGTCAGTTGTGGCTTACAGTAAACTCACGCATTAACATTCAACACTTCATGCAAGTAAATAGTATAGACTTATCTTAAAAACATAGTGAAGAAGTATTAATGTTGTACACTTGAGTTGTAAAGTTGTTTTGATGAAGTTTCGTTCAAAAAGAATACGTTGCTTTCATCACTTTTGACCACCAAGTTGAATTGAGCAGTTATGAGTAATAGTAAAAATAATCCTCACATTAGATGTTAATATAAATTGTATATTATGTTATATTTAGATCAAATTTCACAGAAATGTTGATAAAAAAGATGTCTTCACATGTACCTCACTGGTTTTGCTGTAGTTCATGCATATTTTGAAATGTCAAAGAATTTGTGAAAAAATGGCATATTAATTAATAACTTTTAACGTGCCAACAATATCAATCTTTTTACATGTTTGAACAGTTAAGAACTTATTAATGCTTTACAATATAGTTTTAGATGAACACCATCAGGTTATGAATGATTTATAAGCTTGAATTCCACCGGGTCAAAATTGACCCGCCAATGCAAAAGGTGCATGCAGATTCTGAACGCAATATAGGACAATAACTTTTGTGTACTACGGAAAGAGAAACATCACGGTTTGTAACGAGAAGAGTGAAGTGTATTATAGGTTATTGACATACATCAGTCATTTAACTAAATTTGTTCACAGACTTTCTTCCTTTCTTAAAATGTTGAGCTAAAATTTGATGTCTGTATTGTGTCGATTTGAAATTCTGTTTGTTGATTGGTTGGTGTCTATGGGAATAAAAGTTGTACCTTCTTACAATTTTGGCATCTTGTATTAATTATAATGAGTGATGCACTTCCTTCTGTCTGTTTTTCCATTTCAAATGTAGCGATCCGTTTCATTCACGACCATTTCAGTGTATCAGAGGCCATAAACATCACACACAACATCACTGACGCTCTGATCTTACTGAAACACACCAGATCTCTCTCAGGAAAACATCAGTTGCCTCACTTGACCTCTGACCTGCAGCGGCCCCAGGCTTCTGTTTGAGAGCTGTCAGCGGCAGTGATGTAGATTTGAACAAATCCATCAAACTCATCCTGTATCATCTGTGTCTCACTGGAACACAGATTTGTGCTTTTTTTAAAGAAAATTTTTTTGGTAATCAACATTATGCTGAAAATGCTGTCGATTGAGCTTAACTTGTACTGAACTCTGATTATTCCTTTAAAACACAGTGACTACTGTTATGATATTTTATGGTGCTTTAATGGTGTTTTGTTCAGTATATATATATATATATATATGGGAAAGAACAACAGCATGAACATTCTACATTCTGCTTCATTTTAGGGTGAATAATTATTTAGTTGTAAAGCTCCTAGATGGTTGATTCTAACAAAACCTGTCAAGAAAATGTCCTGGTCATATTTAACCACAAATCAATACAAAATGATTTGAATTATATTATAAATTATACTACATTTAGGACCATTAAGATAGCATTGTGGTGCACTTGTGGGCTGCCGCCCGCAATTTGTTGCACTCAAATTTAAAAGCCCACACTAATTGCAAAACATTAGTCTCAAATCCACTCCTCCCCCAAAAAAAGACTTCCATTATTCATAAATAATATTGTTCATAATCTTGTGATAAACAAAGTTTTTTTGGGGAAAAAAAAATGTTTTTGTTTTTGTTGTCGTTAATTTGTAAACATGTAATTCTGGTTCTGTTCACTCTATCTCACTTTGAAAAGTCTCATTTTATTCCACTAGATGGCAGAAAGCACTAGATAAAATATTTTATCTCTATCACCTTCCATCACAATATACAGATCTGAAATGTAGGTGGCGCTCTAACTCATTTTAGCCCTCACAGATGTGCTCGTCCATAGACATTCAGTCTAATTTTCCAACCCATTCTCATTCCCTAAGCATCCAATTTTGACGCTTGTGCAGAAGCCGTCCGCGTCTGCATGATGACGCCAAAGGTGCCCCGCGGCGTCCTCTCCTTGACGCGGTGAGAAACCCCATTGTTTTTAACAAGAAAACTTTGGTGTCCGTTATCAATCTTTGAATATAACTTCATGTGCCAAACCTCAATGTTTTATAATACTTATAAATATATTAGTGAGATATACAGTCATTTATGACATTTTAGATCCCCTAACCCAACCCCATTTCTAAACCTAACCAAATATCAACAACATAAAACATGAAAGAGACACTTAAGTTTAGTAACAATAATGTGGTATATATTACACTATTTTATACATATTTTCTGATGATTTGTTTAGTATGCTTTTCTTTCTGGATGGCATATTTTGTTCTGGACATCTAAGATATAACATTGGATTATTCACACAAGCAAACTCACAGACAAGTAAACAATGGCTCATTTTTAGAGAACTCTGTAAGGTCAATGCGGATATATAATGTTTTTAGCTATTTGGGGCTTACAGCAGCAGTTATCATAAAAGAGATGTTTGTATTTGATGACTTACAGAAATCATATTTCACTTTGTGATTCTTTTGAAAATCTTTTGAACTGTCGTATTAGAGAAACAAAATAAACTATACAGTCACATTCCTGAGAATGAGAGCTTTCATTTGATATATGACTTGTCCATTAAGGTGCTATATGAAGGACTTCATATACATTTTCATATAAATATTTCTACCACATTACCTCTAGGGGGCGCTAAATTGCGATGCGGATGTTTTGAGGCCTTATTTTGTTATTTTAAGTAACATAAATGCAGAAGTGATGTCATCTCTGAAAAGTTCAGATTCTAATCTTTCAAATGATACCTCATATGCCTGACTTCTGTAAACAGGGACTTTTACGTTTTAAGCGTAAATGTTTTTCGCGATATAGCGCATCCCATTTCTCATTACGTAACACATCCAGACTTTTTACTTTTACTATTCTTATTGTTTTTAGTGATGATTCTCATTACCGTTACACTCATTATCATGTATTACAGTTAAAAAGATGTTGTTGTACAATGGAAATTTTTTCAAGCCCTAAAAATAGGCTTTATTTTCTATAAGCAAAATATCGTTTCTTATTTGTTTCTTTTGATTTTGGAGTAAAATAGGACCAGGACATTGTCTTGACATCTTTCGTGAGAATCACCCAGATACAGTCGGCTGCGAGAGATTTTCAAGAGATTCCACCATTTGTGTTTCCATGATGGTGTGTGTGTGTGTCCGGTATAAGGAGACATTCACAAGCTGCGGTCCCTGAATCCATCCATCATCCCTTCCACCCAGATCTCTCTCTCTCTGACTCATATATGTGAGATGCATGCTAATAGCTAATGGATTTCTTCTCTGTTCTTGAAAGCTCTGGTTATATTTTTAAACCGTGAAAGGTGCAATTTGCTGCGAGAATATATAGTTGTGCCCATTTCTGAGAGTTTGACATGAATGTGTAAGTCAGTGTGTTCTCGTGTAAGTCAAATTTATTGCATTTTTGTCCCTTTAAAGCAGCATTACTCCGGTCAAACCTCACAGGGTGACCTGTGTTTGACAAACGGGCACAAATGTAAATGTTTCTTCCTCAAAAGTGCTCTTCAAAAACAACTGACTGGATTTGTAGCCAATAAACTCCAAACCCTCATAAGAGCCACACATCTGTTAAACCAAACATCTTCAGAACTCAAAGTCCAAAAGATAGGAGTTAAAATATCAAGTAATTTTTAAAGAGCAGATACTGTTGATCAGTAACTGAGTCGAGTTCATTGTGTTTGATTACAGACCATCAGTGTTTGTCTAGTGCCACACACTTCAGTCTGAACTACACTGTGATGCATTCATACACCTCCAGCAAGTGTGTTTGTGTGTGATGAATTCTAGATGAGCTGACTTCAAGCTAGACAAACACACACAAAACACACAAGCATACAAAAACACACTAAAACAACATTACTCAAGCATGACACCTGCGTGATTTATTAACAAACATAGCACACGCAAAAACACACAACTGTAATAAATACACTGTTTACACAATCTACACACAAATGTGATTTAGTGCTCATATGTGTGTTAGACTGAGACTAGTGCTGAAACCATTCTCTCTCAATATATATCAGCCATTTGACGATAGATATATTAAGAAAATATTATATATAAACATTTAATTTTCACAAATATTTATATATCTACAATATGTATTTGCTCTGAAATGGTACAAAAGTGTGGTTTGTTTATTTATTTATTTATTTATTTATTCAGGGTGAAATAGTAAAACATTTTCTTTCAATATATATCAGCCCTTTGACAATTAGCGGGAAAAAAATATAGATATTATATATATATACAGTATATATATTTGCTCTAAAATGGCTTAAATGAGTGGTTTATCTAAAAGTAGTAAAAATAGTAAAAAATATTCTCTTTCAATATGTATCAACCTTCTGACGATAGACTATATTAATATATATATATATATATTTTTTTTTTTTTTTAAATATTCAAAAATATCCATCCATCCATCCATCTATCTATCTATCTATCTATCCATCCATACATCCATCTATCATCCATCCATCCATCCATACATCTATCATCCATCCATCCATCTATCTATCTATCTATCTACAGTATCCATCCATCATCCATCCATCTATCCATCCACCCATCCACCCATCCATCCATCATCCATCCATCCATCCATCCATCATCCATCCATCCATCCATCCATCCATCTATCTATCTATCTATCTATCCATCCATACATCCATACATCCATCTATCATCCATCCATCTATCTAGTATCCATCCATCTATCCATTCATCCATCCATCATCCATCCATCATCCATCCATCCATCCATACATCCATTCATCCATCTATCATCCATCAATCTATCTATCCATCCATACATCCATCTATCATACATCCATCCATCCATCCATCTATCCATCCATCCATCTATCATCCATCCATCTATCTATCTATCTATCTACAGTATCCATCCATCTATCCATCCATACATCCATACATCCATCTATCATCCATCCATCTATCTAGTATCCATCCATCTATCCATCCATCCATTCATCCATCATCCATCCATCCATCCAACCATCTATCTATCTATCTACAGTATCCATCCATCCATCATCTATCCATCTATCTATCTATCTATCCATTCATCCATCCATTCATCCATCCATCCATCCATCCATCCATCAATCCATCTATCAATCATGTATCTTGCTCTGAAATGGCATAAATGAGTTTTTTTGTTTTGTTTTTTACCATTTTCTGGATGATAAAGAAAATCTCTCAATAATTATCATCCTTTTGACAATTGACTATATTCAAAAAATATTATATATAAATGAAATATTCAAAAATATCTTTATATATATATATATATATATATATATATATATATATATATATATATATATATATATATATATATATTACTATTTATGCTCTGTGCTCTGAATTAGCATTAAAGAGTGATTATTGTCATAAAAGAAAATTAACTTTTGACCAAAACAGTCATTGTAGCCAAATCAATTTAACATTCTTAATGCAAAAAGCATTAAAAATCTAGTTTGAAAGTAACCAAAGTACATTTTCCGCATACAGTTGATCATGAGTTCCAAAAAGGATGAAAGCACCATAAATGTAGTTCAGATATGATGATTCGAACAATTATTGTGGACCAAAATGAATGATGGCAAAATTTAAATTTTTGGTAACTGAGAGGTTGTATGTTCGATTGTGTCCTTGAGTAGAAAATCGAAGTAATAAACTGTAAGTCACTTTGGATAAATGCATCAGCTAAATGTCTAATTAGTGTTCAGCATCTGAGCTCTGAGCTGTATGTGGGCAGCTGTCCATGGTGCTGAACCGCATCAGCTGATGAATCAAAACACACACATTCTCCTTCTGTAACCAAGCAGAGGTCTATATGAGAATCCCACCGAGACGAGTCGATGTATGAACAAAGATGCAGTTCTACCACCCTAAAGCACTCACACAGCGGCCTCACTTTCCCCACATGCAGCAGCTCCGGCCGTGCCGGTGGTACAAGCGCATCTGTGTTGCCATAGCGGCTCAAAGTCATGCGGATGCGGTCTGACTGTTAAACAGACAGACTGAACGTTCAGAGAGAGTCAGATGCATCACTGATCACCATCCACTGCATTCAGCCATTCATAACGCACATGAGCATGAATTAAACCATCTGAAGTTGTGTGTACACAGTGAGGAAAGACAGAAATTGTGTTTATGAGCTTTTGTTGGTCAGTTGAGAGGATCACAGATTAACAACAGAACAAAACATATGTGGAATTATGACATTAATATGCTCTTTTTGCAAATGTGACCATACATGATATTCACCCAGAAAATGACTTTGCATACAAAATAAGTACCAAGAAGTGTTACGGTCATAACATTGTTTTTGCATATCTATTTATATGCACTAGATGTAGACTGGTATATCGGTTTTACCGATTAATCGGTGCCGATAGTTGCTTTTCGGAACTATCGGTTATCGGCAAAAATCTCTGCCGATACTTGCCTACATATTTTTTTCTCTATCTTTCATCATTGACAATATTTTTATCCTCACTTCAATGCATATTTTGATTAGATAATCAAGTATCTAAACTGAAGTGAGGGCATGCAACGAAAAATGCGACTAGGCCTATATTGAAACATGCCTTATCAGCACATGCATCATGTCTCGAACGTCATATCTTGTAAATAATAATAAACCTTATTCATTACTAAACCTCATCTGGTAAAGTATATATATACAAAACCCTTCATCGGGCTATAAAAAGCTTAATTTGCCCCTTAATGGAACAATTAATTTCTGATACTGATATTTATATATATTCATATATATATTCGGCCAAGCAAATCAATGTAGATAATCTTAAAATTGCTATGTTTTGGAAAGCATTTGACTCTTTTGAAATGTCCACATCACAGCAACAAATTTGGCAATTATCGATTTTGTTTACATCGTCTGTGAATGAGTTCAGAGATGTTTTAATATCAGGTCTGATATCAAATACTGCATTAACCACACACAGATGATGCATCATTCACAGCAGATGAGCCCAAACACAAACGTTTGATAACGTGAATCTGACTCAGTCAGAATGACTCAATATCACCGATGAATGATCGATAAATTCTCACCGAATCTGAGCACGTGCGGCATCCCGCTCGAACCGGCGATAAACACGAGCACGGTGAGTCTGATAAGAGTCCCGCTCCTCACCATCATCATCTTCATCATCTTCATCTACCTCATTCACAAACACGCGTGACGCGTCCGCGAGCGCGGCACCATCACGGCATGATCGGCAGCGGTCCGCGCGCGAGTCTCCGGTTCGCGGGAAATCCACGCGTGAGCGGCGTCGAGCTGAGGCTCCGGGATCATCGGCGGGTGTCGGTGTCGGTTGTCAGAAAGAGCGCGAATGATGCTCCACTGCCGCACCGAGTCTAACAGGCAGTCACGAGACTGTGAGTCTGCGCGCGCGCTTGAGTGTTCTGATCGATCCGTTCATTCAGATCGACTCGTACATCTGATCAGTTGAACACATGAGATTGACCAAGAAAATGACTTCACTAACAAGGATCTCCTTTTATGGATATGTACCATGGTAATACCATGTTTTTTTTTTTTTTTTTTTTTTTTTTAAACCATGATTATACCATGTTTTTTGTCTGGATATTTTACCATGTAATTACCTTTATATATATATATATATATATATATAAATATATATTATCATGATAATACCATGTTTTTTTTTCTTCTTCTTCCTTTTTTGTGTAGTCTTTTTTTATTTATTTATTTATTTATTTATTTTTACCATGATTATACCATGTTATTGCCATGATAATATATACATACATATTTTTTTGGACATCTTTAACGTGGCTATACCATGTTTTGTATCTAGACATTGTACCATGGTATTACCATGTTTGTTTGTAGTTGTTTGTGGGCATGGGGACGTGGTACCATAGTCATACCATAGTTTTTTTTAAAACAACACCATGCAATTGTCTATGAGTATAATGTAAATACTGAAACCATCACCTACATCACCAGTACTGCTACAGTACTTTTATGAAAGGAATATTTTATATTAAATACTTTTTAGATTATTCCTTTGACTGTGATTCAGATTCAGGCCAAATACTCTCTGTGCACTTAGAAATTTTGTGCTACTGATTGATAGACATCTGTTAACACTCAGTGACTGCTGTACACAGAATGAACTGAGATAAACACTAAGAGACCTTTGATTCATTCTGAGTTCAACAGAGAGAGAGAGAGAGTGTGTGTGTGTGTGTGTGTGTGTGTGAGAGAGAGAGAGAGAGAGAGAGGGTGTGTGTGTCTG